>NC_054478.1:149732205-150032205 GCF_017639515.1 Carcharodon carcharias | reverse complement strand
GACAAATTCCTGGGAGGCATTATCCAACTCTAATTGTTGATAAGCATGACTCATGTCAGGCTTTGTGTACATTGTCCCTCCTGCCAACTTGGCATACAGATCTTTGATTTTTGGAATGGGGTGCCTGTCTAGTTTAGCTACTTTATTAACTGTCAGTTTGTAGTCTCCACAAATTCAGATGCTTTGGTTGGGTTTAAAGACAGGGACTGTGGGTGCTGCCCATTCTGAGAACTGAACAGGTTATATAACGCCCAGTTTCTCTAGGGTGTCCAGTTCAATGTTGACTTTTTCTTGCAGGGCACATGGCACCGGTCTCACCTTCATGAAGTGAGGGGTTGTTTCCAAATCCACATGAATCTTGGCTTGCAGGCCCTGGATTTTCCCCAGTTTGTCCTTGAAGACAATGGCGTACTTTCTAAGTAGCTCTGGTAACCCACTTGCACTCAACTGGAAAATTTCAGCCCATTCAAAATTAATCTCCTTTAACCAATTTCACCCCAGGAGGTTTGGCCCTTCACCTGCTACCACCAGCAAGAGTAGCTTTACCGATTGGCTTCCATAATGGACAGTTACTCTGCTTACGCCTTTTACTTGAATATCTTCACCTGTATATGTTTTTAGTTTGGTGGCTGCTTCTTCTAAACTTAATTGATGTTCACCATTATTCAGATATCTGAAGGTATGTTCCCCAATTACTGTGTTGGAAGCTCCTGTGTCCACTTCCATTCTAACAGGTTTACCATTTACTTTCACTGTGACAAATATCGGTTCTGTCTTTCCAACTTTCAGATTAAACAATGAGTAAATGTCTGAATTTGTTGTTTCAGGCTCTTCTACATTGTAGATTTCATTGGGATTTTTCTTTTGTTTACAAGCCTGCTTCAATCTTTCCTTGCACTGCCTCATTATATGTCCATTCCTGTGACAATAGTAGTGTTCGATTTTTTTAAACTGCCAATCGCTAAAAGACTGATTGTTTCCACCTCTATTAAAATTATTCTTCAATTTCACTGCTAAGTTATTTTTCTTTATTCTTTGGCTACCGGGGGCTGTTTCCCGCTTCTCGGCAGAGTCTCGCTTTTTCACGCCTCTTTCAGCTGAGGTTTCCTGCCGGATGTGGAGTACGGGACCATTTTGCACACCCTGTATTGCTTTTCAATCTCTTACTGCGTTTCCATGGCCAGCGCTATCTCTAGCGCCTTCTTGAAATCTAGATTCACTTTGGACAATAATCTTTTCTGAATAGTGTCCTCTTTCACACCACACACTAAACGCTCTCTGAGCATGTTGTTCAAAGTCGTACTGAACTCACAATGTTCCATTAGCTGCTTTAAATTTGCCATGTAGTGTGCAATTGTCTCACTTGGGGCTTTATTTTGCGAATGAATCCTGAACCTCTGCATCGTGATTGAGGGCTTGGGTTGAAAATGACCCTTCACAAGGTCCAACAATTCACCAAAATTCTTCAGACCTGGGGCACTGGGTGCTGTCAAACTTCGAATCAAGTGGTTTTGCTCCCACAAGTACTCAAGAAAATCACTCGCCTCTTCTCTTCCCCCGTAATCTCGCTCACTTGAAAAAAGAATGTGAGGCATTCTATGTATTGAGACCAATCATCTGTGGCAGGTTCAAAGGGATCAATTCTCCTAAATTGTGGCATTTTGAGAGGGGATAACTTCCTCAATTCTAACAGAGTTTGCTACTTACAATCACAGTGCTGATTTCTTTGTAACTTGATTCCTCCTGTTCAATCCTGTTTTATCCTCATCACCAGTTTGTTGTAGGGTGGCCAAGTTGTACTATTAGTGATAGAGTTGATCTGCAGACACTTCTTGGGTGGAAACATTAAGTTTATTTACGATATACTCAGCAGCAAGTGTGCTTTCAACTCCAACTCTATCTCTAACTGCTGAGGTAGCCCGTGCTACTCTCCTATTGGTTACTACAGATCATGTGATCTTGCCAAACAAGTATTATTCTTAAAGGTACATTACAGACTAAATAAAACCATAATTACTACAGAGTGCTGCACAGTTGGAGGCATGGTCCTTCTTGTAAGATTTAAACCAGGATCTACCAATTCAGGTGGATACAAAAAATTCACTGGAATTACTTGTGGGAGAGTGGGAATTCTATTGATGGCCTGGCCAACATTTCTCCCTCAAACATGTCAGCTGGTCATTCTTCTTTAGGGACAAGGTTGTGCCTAGACTACCTGGCAGTAATGGCTGTGCTCCAGTAAGTAACTCACCACTTGTAAAATACTCTGGGATGTCCTGGGGATGTGCTGAAGCGCTACGTAAATGCAAATTTTCTTTGTAAAGTTGTGAATTGATATTATGAGAATCCGTTCTATATACTCACTACGAGATGTGTGGGTGGCATGGGAGAAGTCCTTCTCATCTCTAGTTTGCTTGATAGGTCATAACCAATAACTGGGCGGTTTACCATGTCTCCTGATCAAACAGATCTAAAACAGATCTAATGTCAGACTCTAGTAAGGATCATCGAAGGATGATGCTGCTGGCACTTTCCCCTGCCATACACCAATGTGCAAGTGCTCTAACACTGGACATGCTAAGTTATGGTACTACTGTTCCTCTCACTGAATCTGTTCATTGATGGAAAGAGTCACAAGAGCTGTGTTATGAAAGGATTTTGTGGCATTCATAGCATCGCTTGCTTGGTTACAGTTAAAAACCTGGGTGGCACACTCAGTCCAGACAGAATGGATAAAAGGCTCCTCTTTATCTGAAAATAAAAGATTGTGTTATTGAGAAAAGCAGCAGCGTATACAATATAAACATTGAAAGTACTGATAGTGGGGAGGGAGGAAGGAAGGATCAGGCGTCTATTGTCTTCACAAGGCATCTGCATGGTGCGCGCTCGAATGCCTCTAGTTCTTCCAGTCACTCATTAGTCATAGTGCAGTCTACAGCGGGGCAGTCTGCCACGTGAGAGAGTTGGCAGGACTGGCGGCTGGCGAGACTGGCTCTTCCATCATAAATCTGGCACCCCTTGTTGCCTGTGGTAGTATCTGTACAGATAGGAGCCATTGGTACTGCCCAAATACAAACCTATCAAGGTAACAGGCACATAGGCATTTTTTATTCATTCATGGGATGTGGGCTTCGCTGGCTGGGCCAGCATTTATTGCCCGTCCCTAATTGCCCCTTGATAAGGCAGTGGTGAGCTTCCTTCTTGAACCGCTGCAGTCCATGTGGTATAGGTACACCCACAGTGCTGTTAGGGACGGAGTTCCAGGATTTTGACCCAGCGACAGTGAAGGAACGGCCGATATATTTCCAAGTCAGGAAGGTGAGTGACTTGGAGGGGAACTTACAGGTGCCCTTGTCCTTCTAGATGGTAGTGGTCGTGGGTTTGGAAGGTGCTGTCAAAGGAGCCTTGGTGGTTTGCTGCAGTGCATCTTGTAGATGGTACACACTGCTGCTACTGTGTGTCGGTGGTGGAGGGAGTGAATGTTTGTGGATGGGGGGCCAATCAAGCGGGGCTGCTTTGTCCTGGACGGTGTCCAGCTTCTTCAGTGTTGTAGGAGCTGCACTTATCCAGGCAAGTGGGGAGTGTTCCATCACACTCCTGACTTGTGCCTTGTAGATGGTGGACAGGCCTAGGGGAGCCAGGAGGGTGAGTTACTCTCCACAGCATTCCTAGCCTCTGAACTGCTCTTGTAGCCACAGTATTTATATGGCTTGTCGAGTTCAGGTTCTGGTCAATGATAACCCCCAGGATGTCGATAGTGGGGGATTCAGTGATGGTAATGCCAGTTATCATCAAAGGGTGATGGTTGGACCTTCTCTTGTTGGAGATGGTCATTGTCTGGCACATGTGTGGCGCGAATGTTACTTTCCACTTGTCAGCCCAAGCCTGGATAGTGTCCAGGGCCTGCCTTAAAACAATCTATGATTGTGTCAGATCCTGACAGAATCCAAAGATTATCCACACTGTTCGGTCGCTACAACAGATCCCTGACTATCACACATCTGCTTCTCATCAAAGGTAACCACCAACATAGTAAAATGCTTCTGTTAAACTGCACTTCCCCTAAAAGGAAAGGAAAGGCATTGGAAAAGCTATTGTTCCTGCCAGCTGTCTCTAGGTGGATCTTCATAATCTTACCAGCACTTTGTGCATGAACAATGGTCTCCAATGTTTAGTTGGGTGACAACAGTACCTTGATCACATTGACTCAGGGATGATAAATGCCAATTGTCATCATTAGCTGACAGGTAGGCAGAGCCACCATTGTTTGCCCATTCCTGACTGCCCAGCTTGCTAGGTCTTAACAGAGAGGGTCACAAAGAAACCATCGTATTGCTCTGGGTTTAAAATCACATTGAGGCCAGAGAAACTTCCTTCCTTGAAGCAGGTGGGTTTTTATGACAATCCGATCGTTTCCTGGTCACTGTTGCTTGATTTTTATCCCACAATTACTTTGTGAGTGAATTTAAATTCAAAATCACCCACCCCTCTGCCACTCACCTCAATCCCACTCACCTATGCCCCCTGTCCTCATGATTCCCATCGGATCCCCTTCCATCAGCACAGCCGACTTTCAAATGTCCATCCATATCTACAGGTCCCTTCCACACTCTTGATCCTCTCTGTCTCTGTCCTGCTGCACTGACACTTACACCCTCTGCTTCTTCGACCCCGGTCAACTACACAGTCTCTCTGCCCCGCCATCAGCCCCAGGACCTTCATTGCCTTGGAACTTCCACTAAATATTTACGCTTTGCCTCCTCTCTCCTTTCTTTCAAATGTTTCCCTGAGACATGCCCCGCTTCCCCAAATTCCTTCCTATTCTTTCTCTGTCCTGCTCGCTGGCTCTGAAGTGACTGGTGGTGCGTTGCAATGTCCTCCGTGAGTATTGTTGACTTGACTGCTTCTTCTTGACTCTGCAGGCGTTAACAATCCTGACCTTGAATCCTCACCCGCTCCCAGTGGGTAAAAGGCCTTTCATTCCCATTGGCTACTTTTGTCGATGTAAGAAGCCCCAAAATGGAGTGGGCGTGAACCAGTTTTAAACTGTACCCAGTGTGACGTTGTCACTCTTAGTTTGGCCAGCAGATAAGGAAGACTTACATTTTTATAGCACCTTTCATGATCTCAGGACATCATAAAGTGCTTTCAGGCCAATGAAATACTTTTTGAAGTGTAGGCATTGTTGTAATAAAAAATAAGAACATAAGAAACAGGAGCATTCAGCCCCTCAAGCCTGCCCCCGCCATTCAATAAGATCTGCCCCAGGCCTCATCTCCTCTTTCCTGCCAGCTCCTCATACCCCTCAGCTCCCTGATATTTCAAAAATCTATCTACCTCCTCTTTCAATACTTTCAGTGATCTAGCCTCCACAACTCTCTAGGGTAGAATTCCAGACATTCACTAACCTCTGAGAGAAGAAATTCCTTCGCATCTCAGTTTTAAATGAGTGTCTCCTTATTCTGTAACTATGGCCCCCAGTTTGAGATTCCCCCACTAGTGGAAACATCTTCTCAACATCTACCCTGTCAAGCCCCCTCAGAATCTTGTACGTTTCAATAAGATCACCCCTCATTTTTCTAAACTCCAATGAATAAAGGCCTAACCTGTTTAGCCGTTCTTGATAAATCAACCCCTTCATCCCAGGAATCAACCCAGTGAATCTCTTTTGAACTGCCTCCAATATGAGTATATCCTTTCTTAAATACGGGGATCAAATCTGTACACAGTACTCCAGATGTGGCCTCATCAACACCCTATACAGCTGTAACAAGACTTCCCTATTTTTAAACTCCAACCCCCTAGCAATACAGGCCAAAGTTCCATTTGCCTTCTTAACTACTTGCTGCAGCTACACGCTAACTTTTTGTGTTTCACGCACAAGAACCCCCAGATCCCTCTGTGCTGCACTTTTTTTGGAGTCTCTCTCCATTTAAACAGTAGTGTGCCTGTTGATTTTCCTACCAAAGTACATGACCTCACACTTTCCTACATTAAACTCCATCTGACATGCTTTCGCTCACTCACCCAACCTATCTATGTCCCCTTGCAGATTCCTTATGTCCTCATTACAACATGCCCTCTCACCTATTTATGTATCATCAACAAATTTGGATACATTACACTCTGTCCCCCTCCTCCAAGTCATCAATATAGATAGTAAATAATTGAGGCCCTAGGACAGATCCTTGTGGCACTCTACTAGTTACGTCTTTCCAACCTGAAAAAGACCCATTAATCCTGTCTTCTGTGTGTTAACCAATCCTCAATCCATGCTAATACATTACCCCCAACGCCGTGAGCTCTTATCTTGTGCAATAACCTTTAATATGGTATCTTATCGAACGCCTTCTGGAAATCCAAATACACCACATCTACTGATTCCCCTTTATCAACTCTGCTTGTTATATCCTCAAAGAGCTCTAGCAAATTTGTCAATTTGTCCCTTTCACAAAACCATGTTGACACTGATTGCTTTAAGTTTTTCTAAATGTCCTGTTATTTCTTCCTTAATCATGAACATTAGCATTTTCCCAATGACAAATGTTAGGCTGACTGGCCTATTGTTTCCTGCTTTTTGTCTCCCTCCCTTCTTGAACAGGGGCATCATTTTCCAATCCCCTGGGACCCTCCCAGAATCCAGAGAGTTCTGGAATATCTCGACCAGTGCCTCCACTATCTTTGCAGCCACTTCTTTTAAAATCCTTGGATGCAGGCCATCAGGTCCTGGAGACTTGTCTGTCTTTAGTCCCATTAGTTTGTCAAATACTTTGTCCCTTGTGACAGATACTGTTACAAGATCTTTCCTCCCATTAGCTCCTTGCTTATCTGATATCTTTGGGATGTTTATAGTGTCCTCCACCATGAAGACCGAGGCAAAATATTGGTTTAAATTATCTTCCGTTCCCCTGTTCCCTGTTATCAATTCTCCAGTCACATCCTCCGAGGGTCCCACACTCAATTTAGCTACTGTCTTTCTTTTTATATACCTGTAGAAGATCTTGCTGTTTGTTTTCATATTTCTTATCAATTTACTTTTATAATCAATTTTCTCCCTCTTTATTAGTTTTCTAGTCATCTGCTGCTGGTTCCTAAAAATTCCCAATCCTCTGGCCTATCACTAGTTTTCTCCACTTTGTATGCCTTAGTTTTTGATTGGAAACTCTCCTTGACCACCTTTGTTAACCATGGGTGGTTCATCCTTCTCATCGAGCCCTCCTTTTTGACCGGGATAAATTTTTGCTGGACGTTATGAAATATCTGTTTAAGTGTCTGCCACTGCTCATCCACTGACCTCCCCCTTAGTCTTTTTTCCCAGCCCGCTTTAGACAACTCTTTCTCCATACGTCTATAATTGACCTTATTTAAGTTGAGGACACTAGTTTGAGACCCAAGGTGCTCACCCTCAAACTGAATTTCAAATTCTACCATGTTGTGATTGTTGCCTCCTAGAAGAACTACAAGATCTCTTATTAATCCTATTTCATTAGACATTACTAGATCTAAAATAGCCCGTTCCCGGGTAGGTTCAGCAATGTATTGCTCTAAGAAATAACTCCTGATGCACTCTACAAATTTGTCTTCCATTTTACTCCTGTCAACCTGATTTGTCCAGTCAAAAGCAGATTAAAATCACCCATTTGTAGTGCCCTTCTTACATGCCTCCATTATTTCCTGATTTATACTTTGTCCTACAGTGAGGCAACTCTTTGGGGGTCTATAGACTACTCCCACCCATGACTTCTTCCCCTTGCTATTCCTTATTTCCACCCAAACTGACTCCACATCACAATCTATTGCATCTATATCACTACTCACCACCGCACCGATACCTTCCTTTATTAGCGAAGCTACCCCACCTCCTTTTCCTTTTCGCCTATTTTTCCGGAATGTCGAATACCCTTGAGTACTGAGTTCCCAGATAAAGAGCCTTAAGCTTTGACTTTCTACCATTATTACACATTCTGGTTCTGATTTCTGCTGTGCTCTTTTGCTTATATTTTTTGCCCTTTCCTGTCACACTTTGATTATTGTTCACCCCTTCACTACCCTGCACCTCTGCTCTCTCATTTCTTTTTGATTTTCTAAACCTCCCTTCAATTGAACCCTGACCCCACTAATTAGTTTAAAGTCCTTTCTCCAACCCTAGTTATACAATTCGCCAGGACACTGGTCCCAGCATGGTTCACATGAAACCTATGGAACAGCTCTCAATGGAACAGCTCTCCTTCCCCAGTACTGGTGCCAATGGCCCATGAATTGGAACCCATTTCTCCCAAACCAGTCTTTGAGCCACGCATTTACCTCTCTAATCTTATTTATCCTGTGCCAATTTGCACGTGGCTCAGGTAGTAATCCGGAGATTATTACCTTTGTGGTTCTGCTTTTTAATTTAGCCCCAAGCTGCTCGTATTCCCTCAGCAGAACCTCTTTCCTAGTCCTATCTATGTCGTTGGTACCTACATGGACCACGACAACTGGATCCTTCCCCTCCTGCTCCAAGTTCCTCTCCAGCCCAGAAGAGATGTCCTTAACCTTGGTCTCAGGTAGGCAACACAGCCTTTGGGACATGTAGAAAAAGTGGTGGCTAATCTGCGCACAGAAAGCTCTCACAAACAGCAATGTAGTGTTTTTATGATGTTGGTTGAGGGATAAATGTTGCCCAAGACACGAGGGAGAACTCCCCTACTCTGTTTCAAAATAGTGCCATGGGATCTTTTCCATTCACCTGAGAGGGCAGATGGACCTCCGTTTGACATCTCACTCAGAAGACAAGGGGTGGAAATGTCCCAGATTTACGCTAAGTGCAGTAGCAGGCGGGTAAAACAACATATCGTCCCTCACGCTGTATCGTCCCAAACCGCCCCCCCGACATTAACTAAGCTTTCCCAGGAAACAGGCCGTTTCCATGGCAGACAGGCTCTCATTCACCCTCCACACCATCACCTTGTGCCTCATCACGCCGGGCGCCATATTTAAAGTGTAGCCTCGCACACACCTCTCAGTGCTTCCAGCCCAGGACTCCTACAGGGATGACATGGTCCTGAAAGGCAAAAATACTGCAGCCCCCAGGTTCAATGACACATCCCTTGAGCACCTTTCGGGCACAGTGGAGTCTCGCCATGATGTCCTCTACCCCCCACTCTGGCCGCAGGATGGGCAGCAGCATCGCCAACCCAGCCTGGGAGGCGGTGGCAGCAATGGTCAGCGCCAATGTCCTGCAAAAGAGGACAGCCACCCAGTGCCACTACAGGATGAATGGTCTCCTCCGTTTCCCAGGGTAAGTCACTCTTCTCATCTCTCTCAACTCACACACTCACAAACCCATCACACACACCCACAGGGATCTCACACCTCAAGGGACAACACCACTAACTCTCACACACACCCTCACATCTCCATCAGGCTCATACCCTCTGGAGCTCGTGTCCTCATCCTGTCCATGTCTCCGCTCACCACACAAACATTCCACACAGTGTCATGTGTCCCGCTCACACTCTCTCCATCTGTTTCCATGCAGGAGAAGCTGGCTCACATCAGCAGGGAGAGGTCCCAGACCAGGGGCTGGAGTGACCCACATTAGGCCCCTCACTCACTTTGAGGAGTGTGTCCTCACACTAACTGGTAAGGGTGTGGACCCTGCCTGTGGTGACAGTGAGGTCGGTGGTGAAAACCCTCATGAGGATCCTACACCACATCATCCCTCTCTCAACACAACTGTGAGTGCCTCTCTCTCCTGCTTTTGACTCTGCTGCCATGCACTCATTATCTCTACTTTGGTTCACAGGGAGCTCTGCCAAGTGACCGACACCCTCAGTCAGACAGTCCCTCAGCTCCATCCACATCCTCACCTCCAGCCAAGAGGTCACCTCCTCCATTGAAGAGCTGGAAATAAGCAGCCTGGAAGACCCATCACAGCCTTACCCACACCCTCCACCAGCTCAGAGACACACACCTCGGTGGGACCTAGATCTAGAGCAGGCTCGGGTTCACAATCTGGTGGTCACCGCACGGACACGTGTCCACAGCAGGAGGAGGCAGGTTCAGCCCAGCTCCCCGGCACTCGGAGGGCTGCTGGGTAAGAGGCATCTGTGAGGCCCGAGTCAGATGATGAGCCTCTGGATTCGGCCTCCCAACTCATCCTGGAGAGTCAGCAGAAGGTGGGGGAACATCACACAGAGATGTTGGGGGCCATCAGCAGAGGGGTACGTGAGTCAGAGGAGTGAGTCCGCTTGCTCTCTGATGAAGTGATGCCCACATGTACCCGTATGGAGGTCTCCATGGGGAAGATGGTGGACACCATGGAGACCCTGGTCCAGCAGAACGTGGAGATGTGTGCAGACCCGCACTCCATTGCGGGAGCCATGGGTAAGTTCCTGCAGTGACCACGCGAGAGGGAAACGGGGCACCTCGATGTCCCTCCAGGTGCTCCCTCTCCTCAAGGAATCAGGCCGAGGCCCTCGGGTACCCGAAGAGAGGAGGAGCAGCAGCTGGACACCCCTGGGTCATCCACTCAGGAATCTCAGAGGCTGTCCCCTCCCTCCGAGTCCCCTTTGTCTGTGACCCCCTCAACCTCACCCTCTGTCACCACAGAGGGAGCAGCTGGTCCACAGGAGGACAGCCAAAGCAAACCGGGGCCCTCAAGGCCTCGGCTCTCCAGAGGACCCACGCTGAAGGCATCAGAACCAACAGGGCCGACCATTACACAGGCTGTCTCCACCCCTGCTGCAGATGTCAGGGCAGCACCTAGAAATGTTAGGCCTAGAAAAGTTAAGAAATTCTGATCACAGTTGGTTGCTCAGGTGAATACAATCTGGAAATATATTCACTTTCACTGAATAACCTGTAATGGTGTCTTTCAGCTTCATTGACAGGCTTTGTGAGTCCTCACCCTGTATCCAACCCCCACCCACCCTCCCCCCCACCAGCACACAGCCAGACAGCGAGTGACTCTGGAGGGAGAAGTGTGTGTGTGTCAGGGCCTTTCGGAGCCTCGTGTAAGCCTCTCCCACACACACGGATCCTTCACGTTTCACTCACCTCACTGCCCCGAGCATTTTCAATGCTGCCGGCTGGGGGTCACTTTCAGTGTCCGTCTGAGCTGTATCTCCGCCCACCCACTGACCACACTCCCATCAGCACCTGATCTCGCCCATCACGGGATTTGGACAGGATGGTCTGGATTCGGTTTTTCTTTCACTCCCCCATCCTTTCCTCTCCCCCAGTCACCTGTTTCCTTTCTCCCATCACTGTCAACTCCCCCGGTATCACATCCGCCTCCCCTCGGTGACCACAACCCTTTTCCTTCTGGGATGTCCATGTGAACATGGACATTCCCTTCCTTCCTGAAAATCCACCCCCCCATCCACATTCACCCCTCTGACCTCCTCCTTCCCACCCCCAGGGTCCGTGTCTGCCTCTGAGTCCCCACCAACCAACCTCGCCATCCCTTCTACTGCTCCCATTGAACCCTCACCCTCCCACCCTACCACCTCCCTCGCCCTCGGCCATTCTCACCATCCTCTCATACCACACCCACCCTCAGTTTGCTCCCCAGGGGGCAGTTATGGAGACATCAGACCCCTCCCTTGCATGGTCACCAAGACCCCTTCCCCCGTTGGAACCCTTTCCACCCCACCCCCACTACCGGCACTCCACCCTTGCTTAGTTCTTCCCCCTTCCTGACTCCTTCCTCCTCCCTTGCTCCTTCCTCGGATGTCCAGGATGTGAGCAAGGCCCTGGGGGAGGGGGTAAGTCCCAGCTTCTACATGTCACGCTTGTCGAGACATGGTCTGCAATGGTGTGTGACCACACCAGCGTGGACACGTGATCCAGTGGGCAGGGGTGTGGAGTGGGGGAAGGGCGGTGGGAGGGAGGGGGGCATGGGGGAAGGGCGGTGGGAGTGTCCGATGGTGGGGGAAATGATTTGGCGAGCTGGCCTTATGATGATGTGCTGATATATTACAATGAGGTTCCTGATGTCCGATGGTGGGAAACGCAGCCCACTCACACCAGCGGGCACACCCAATACCAGAGGGCACACCCAACCCCAGAGGGCACCCCCAAGACCACTGGGCACACCCAACACCACAGGGCACACCCAACACCAGTGGGCACACCCAACACCAGTGGGCACACCCAACACCACAGGGCACACCCAACACCAGCGGGCACACCCAACACCACAGGGCACACCCAACACCAGTGGGCACACCCAACACCAGTGGGCACACCCAACACCACTGGGCACACCCAACACCAGTGGGCACACCCAACACCAGTGGGCACACCCAACACCACTGGGCACACCCAACACCACAGGGCACACCCAATACCACTGGGCACACCCAATACCAGTGGGCACACCCAATACCAGTGGGCACACCCAACACCACTGGGCACACCCAACACCACTGGGCACACCCAACACCACAGGGCACACCCAACACCACCGAGCACACCCAACACCACAGGGCACACCCAAAACCAGCAGGCACACCCAACAGCACAGGACACACCCAACACCAGCGGGCACACACAACGCCAGCAGGCACACCTAACACCACCGAGCACACCCAACACCACAGGGCACACCCAACACCAGTGGACACACACAACTCCACAGGGCACGCCCAACACCAGCAGGCACACCCAGCGCCAGCAGGCACAGATGATTCTGCCCGAGCAGGGGGATAAAATTTGCTAGAGGAAGCTTTAAGCAAAGCTCCTCCACACAATGGGACAGTTCTGCCGCATGGTAACACTGAACATACTCACATTGAGCTCATTGATAGTCAACAAATAGCCAATGTTTGGATAGATGCCCACGGGCCTACGTTAAAGACAGCTGACGCTAACTGGTGAGCTTCAGTTGGCAGGCGATCACGGTGTCTGTCAGAACTGTGATTGGTGGCTTCAGGCCAAGGCAACCAGTTATCCGGCCGTAAGTCATATCAGCAGAGAGGCTGCTGGAGGAGAGACAGGCCTCTGTCCTTGTGGATCCACTGTAGTAACACAGCATTGTAGTGTCGAGTACTCCTGTCCATGAGGCTTAGAAAATGCATGGGTTGTGCGACGCTGGCCATCACACTGAGTTGATGCCCACCTTTAAACCCCTGGCATTGGCCCCATCAACAGTCTATTGGGTCAGGAGCTGGATCCTACAGGAGATGGGGATACACACCTCTGGAAGCTGGCCAACATGGAGGTGGGAGACAGGTCCGGCCCCATCCCAGGGCAATAGTCTGGGTTGGCTCCAGCTCGCTGCAGCCATTTCAATGGGAACTTGCAGTAAACTAGTAAAGTCTCGAGGGCACTGTTGCATTGACTGATTGTGAGTCGATAACAGTTACTGTCTGGAACATTACAGATGCTCCATTCAAAGAGATTGGAAGCTCTTCAATATCCACCCTCCCTCTCCCTCTGGAATTGAATGGATAACTGCTTTGCCTGAAATGGTGGTGAGCCTTACAGAGTAGGAAATGTTAACATCTTGTGATATTCCAGCTGATCCCAGCCAGGGTATTGATTGGATGCTCCTGGTGGCCTCAATTTCCTCATTGTACAGAAGCAGAAAAATCGATAGCAAGGTTTCTGATCCTGGTCACTATTCACTGAGCCCAACTGTCGTGTGCACATGTGTGTCTCTTTGTGATGGTGTGTCTGCGTGTGTGTGTGTGTGTGTGTATGTGTGTGTAACTGTGTGTGTGTGTGTGTGTGTGTGTCTGTCTGTCTGTTACTCTATGTGTGTGTGAACGTGTAACTGTGTGTGTGTGTGTATGTAAATATTTGTGTGTGAACGTGTGACTGTGTGTGTGAGAGTGTGTGATTGCTTGAGTGTGTGTGTGAGTATGCATGTCAGTGTGTGTGAATGTGTAACTGAGTGCGTGTCTGTGAATGTATGTGCGTGAGTTTTTGTGTGTCTGTGTGTCTGTGTGAGAGCGTGTGTGTGTGCATGTGTATGTGAATGTGTAACTATGTGTGTGTGTGTGTCTGTGACTGTGTGTGCACATAAGTGTGTGCATGTGACTGTGTGTGTGTGTGTGTGTGTGTGTGAGAGAGAGTGTGTGTGTGAGAGAGAGAGTGTGTGTTTGTGTGTGTTTGTGTGAGAGAGTGTGTTTGTATATGTGAGTATGTGTGTGAGTGTGTGTGTGTGAGAGAAGAGAGTGTGTTTGTATGTGTGTTTGTATGTGTGAGTGTATGTGTGAGTGTGTGTATGAGTGTGTGTGTTTATGTGTGTGTGTGTGTGTGTGTGTGTATGAGTATGTGTGTTTATGTGTGTGTGTGTGTGTGTGTGTGTATGAGTGTGTGTGTTTATGTGTGTGTGTGTGTGTGTGTGTGTTTATGAATGTGTGTGTGTGTGTGTGAGTGTGTGTGTTTATGAATGTGTGTGTGAGTGTGTGTGTGTGTGTGTGTGTGTGTTTATGTGTGTGTGAGTGTGTGTGTGAGTGAGTGTGTTTGTGTGTTTGAGTGTGTGTGTGTGTGTATGTTTATGTGTGTTTGAGTGTGTGTGTGAGTGTGTGTTTATGTGTGTGTGAGTGTGTGTATGAGTGTGTGTGTTTACGTGTGTGTGACTGTGTGTGTGTGTGTGTGTTTGTGTGTGTGTGTGTTTATGTGTGTGTGAGTGTGTGTGTTTATGTTTGTGTGAGTGTGTGTGTTTATGTGTGTGAGTGTGTGTCTGTGAGTGTGTGTGTTTATCTGTGCGTGAGTGTGTGTGTTTATGTGAGTGTGTGTGTGTGAGTGTGTGTGTGTTTATGTGTGTGTGTGTGTGTGAGTGTGTGTGGTTATGTGTGTGTGAGTGTGTGTGTGTGTGTGTGTTTATGTATGTGTGAGTGTGTGTGTGAGTGTGTGTGTTTATGTGTGCGTGTGTGTGTGTGAGTGTGTGTGTTTATGTGTGTGTGAGTGTGTGTGTGTTTATGTGTGCGTGAGTGTGTGTGTGTGAGTGTGTGTGTGAGTGTGTGTGTGAGTGTGTGTGTGAGTGTGTGTGTGTGTGTGTGTGTTTATGTGTACGTGAGTGTGTGTGTGTGTGTGTGTGTTTATGTGTGCGTGTGTGTGTGTGTGTGTGTGTTTATCTGTGTGTGTGTGCGTGAGTGTGTGTGTGTGAGTGTGTGTGTTTATGTGTGTGTGAGTGTGCGTGAGTGTGTGTGTGTGAGTATGTGTGTTTATGTGTGTGTGAGTGTGAGTGTGTGTGTGTGTGTGTGTATGTAAATGTGTGTGTGAGTGTGAGTGTGTGAGTGTGAGTGAGTGAGGATGTGTAATGATCATCGATTTGTTTGTAACAGCCTCCATGGATGAATCGCTCCACTGACACTCAGGCTAACTTTTGCTAATCCTGTCCCAATGCCGTGATCCTAGTCCCAAGTTTCTGCCTCATGGATAATTAACTACGGGAGGCTGGGATCTCTGTCACAACAAGACACTAGGAAGCTGCAGGGGTAGGCAAGAGCACTTGCTGGCCATTCCAGCTGGAGACCATCCCAGCTGGAGACCATCCCAGCTGGAGACCATCCCAGCTGGTGACCATCCCAGCTGGAGACCATCCCAGCTGGAGACCATCCCAGCTGGTGACCATCCCAGCTGGAGACCATCCCAGCTGGTGACCATCCCAGCTGGAGACCATCCCAGCTGGAGACCATCCCAGCTGGTGACCATCCCAGCTGGTGACCATCCCAGCTGGAGACCATCCCAGCTGGTGACCATCCCAGCTGGTGACCATCCCAGCTGGAGACCATCCCAGCTGGTGACCATCCCAGCTGGTGACCATCCCAGCTGGAGACCATCCCAGCTGGAGACCATCCCAGCTGGTGACCATCCCAGCTGGTGACCATCCCAGCTGGAGACCATCCCAGCTGGTGACCATCCCAGCTGGAGACCATCCCAGCTGGAGACCATCCCAGCTGGAGACCATCCCAGCTGGAGACCATCCCAGCTGGTGACCATCCCAGCTGGTGACCATCCCAGCTGGAGACCATCCCAGCTGGTGACCATCCCAGCTGGAGACCATCCCAGCTGGAGACCATCCCAGCTGATGCAGAAGGTGGAGATTGACCTGATCATGCTGCATTGTCACTATTCCCACACTATCCCATTGATCTGTCCAGAATGAAAGGGCAAAGGACACTGAGGGCTACAAGAGCCAGGGATCCCTGACTTGCTTTAGGCCAATATCTTCAGGAGATCAGAACAAAAAACTGAAAGGAAACAGCTGAAGGCAAAAGCTTTAGCGTTCAGAGTGGAAATAAAAAGTTTGGACACAATAAGTTTCCATTTCTTCCCTCTCATTTCATGGAGTGGCTTATGCTTGTGTCCAGCTCTGTGGAGACAACCTCTGTCCAACACCTTCCCTCAGTGATTGTTTTTGTAGCTGTGAATGTTGAAGGGGAGCAGCGAGAGGTTGTACACCCAGAGTACTGGGTTAATACAGTCAAACCTGGTGGTCCTATCCTCCCCTCATGTCCGCTTTCCTATAGGGATCACTGAACGCCATCGGAACTGAGAGGGCCAGCTGTGGTTTATCCCTACCTGTATCTCAGGGCCCAGGGCCCTGTTCCTTCCACAGCCCCACAGCTGAGATGTCACTACATGGCCTCGGCTGAATCTTGATCCTGGGCTCTTCTGTTAGTGGATCAGTAAAACAACAGGCTGCACAGATCCATTAGGAAAGCCAAGTACCTTTATTAAATTTATCCGGTGTCAAGCACAACTCAGTGGGTCTCTCTCTCTCAAGTCCAACTGCACTCTACCTTAAGCCTGTAATCTTGGCTGAGATTTTGATGGAGGGCTGCTCTGCTGGAGGTGCTGTCCTTCAGGTGAGATGTTAAACTCAGGCTCTTTCTGCCCTTTCAACGGCCTCACAGTGCTACTTTGACAAGGGTGGTGGGGGGTGGTGGGGGGTGGGGGGGCGGTGGTTGGCCAATATTTATCACAATTAAGAGAAAAATACAAACTTTTAGCTCACCATTTACCTAAAAAAACAAACGGCCAAACTTTGTCCAAACTGGTCTTGAAATGGAATTCCAGTGTTACTGGTGCCAGCATTACTGGGATTTGAGGTTTCCTTTAGGCGATGACTTTAGTCTGTCTCCCCCCAGGTGATAGGGCCTGAGACTGCAACGCAAAGCTGGTCTGGGATTGGTCAGCAACTCATTGATCTGGCTGAGGTAGGATTGGAAATTGGACCTAATTTAAGCCTGGTTGGTGTAATGGGGAGGGGGAGGCCTGTCTTCTTAGCCTTGGGTTAGGCACACTGCCTTGTGCAGGGCAATGTACCAGCTGTACCAATCAGACCAGTTCAGTGCCTGACATAGGGCTGTTATCGGGAAACTGTCTTCACAAATAAAGTTCTTGGCAAAACCTTCTCCCTCCAAAGTCAGGAGTGTGATGGAATACTCCCCACTTGCCTGGATGAGTGCAGCTCCCACAACACTCAAGATGCTCAACACCATCCAGGACAAAGCAGCCCTGCTTTGATTGGCACCCCATCCACAAACATTCACTCCCTCCACCACCAACACACAGTGGCAGCAGTGTGTACCATCTACAAGATGCACTGCAGGAATTTACCAAGGCTCCTTCAACAGCACCTTCCAAACCCAAGACCACTACCACCTAGAAGGACAAGGGCAGCAGATACATGGGAACACCACCACCTGGAAGTTCCCCTCCAAGTCACTCACCATCCTGAATTGGAAATATATTGCCATTCCTTCACTGTCGCTGGATCACAATCCTGGAACTCCCTCCCTAACAGCACTGTGGGTGTACCTACACCACAGGGACTGCAGCGGTTCAAGAAGGCAGCTCACCACCACCTTCTCAAGGGCACTTAGGGATGGGCAATAAATGCTGGCCCAGCCAGTGAAGCCCACATCCTGTGAATGAATAAAAAAAATCTTAGATCAAGAAAACCCCTGGAAGAAGCTGAGCGACATATTAATCACCATAATGTCACACAAGAGTGCACACACGTCATATCTTAATGGTTGTACAATGTAAATCAACACAAACTAGAAGCCTCCCAACACGGTTCCAGGAGAGTGACATCACTTTAATGGTTGTGTGGTTTAAAGATATTCCCTCAGCCATATTGGCCTGGTGCATACTTTCAGTTGTTAAATACATTTCAATCAATTTGCAGAGGATCCAGGGGCCTATGAAAATTCAGCTGATGTGAACTGTGGCTCATTCTCCCCTGTGAGTTCAGGAGGCTGCACACTCGAGTCCTATTCCAGAGACTCGAGCACCTAAACTGGGCTGATACTCCTAATGCAGGAACGAGGGAGTGCTGTACTGTCTGAGATATCATATTTAGATGAGATTTTAATCAAGATACTTAAATCTTTCTCAGATACATGTGAAATAAACCACAGCGCTACTTGAAGAAGAGCAGGGGAGCACTTCCCAGCATTCGCCACCCACCCGATAGGGCTGAAACGGATTATCTGACCATTCTCTTGTTGATGGTTTTGGGACCTTGCTGTGTGCAAATTGACTGCCTCATTTCCTGTGACGGTGAGGGATCATAGGCAGTAGTTAGCAAAGGCTTACTTTTCTGTGAAGCATTTTGAGAGTTGTGAAAGGTGCTATATAAATGTGAGCTCTTCCATCTTATTCCTGCTGTGGGTAAAGAGGACAGACAGATGACTTTCTCTGTGATCTCCACCAGTGTTGCTGTGGAATTGGGGTGTTGTTCACTGAGCATCCCCGCATCCATTGATCCTTACCTTCCTCCCTGTGGGAAATGTCTAGTTGGGAGCGCAAGAGATCATGGACGTGGGCACTGTTGTGGAACATTATGGGACCAACATGCCAAGCCTCAGCTTTCAGTGTCATCCCATCTCCAGCTGCTAGTTCTTAACTGGAGGCGGAAAACAAGACTTGCGTTTACATGGGTCTTCCACAACACCACAGCATTCCAAAGTGCATCACAGCAGATGAAGCACATTTGACATGTAGCCGTCGCTGTCAGGCAAGGAATTATGTGGCTTCATCGTAGCGTTGCTTGCTAATGAATCAGGTGATCCTGAGTTCACACCCCCACAAAACCTACGGGGAGGATTATTCCATCTTCGGGTGAGCTCGGAGGGGGCAGGCAGCCTGTGATCGGGGCCGGACTACGATTTGACGCTGTCTGGCCAACTGAGGCCCACCCAGCGTGAAACGCGTGCTGCCATGCTCAGCCCTGCCTGTGTTGGGGGGAGGGGGAGGAGGGCGAGTGGGGGACTTTGCGCATGCACGTGGGTGTGCACTGGGAAAGGCGCCTGAGGCACAGAGCCGCCTGTGTTGGGAGGGGTCGGTGGTAGGGGGAGGAGGAGAGTGAATGGGGAACATGGCGCATGCGCTTGGCTGAGCGCTGGTCAATCCCTCTGAGGCACAGAGCTGCCTCAGGGAGAAGAACAGCTTAAAACATCAAAAATAAAGATTTTAAAAGTGTTATAAAACATGTCCCCACTCATATGACTCTGTCACATGAGCAGGGACATGTTACAGATGAAATGTAAACATTTTTATTTTATTTTTATTTGCTATTGGAAACCTCATCCTCCCTGTGGATGAGGTTTCCTAAAAAAAAATGCAAAGGCCACTTGGTCTTTTCCTCATTTCCCCGCTTACTGTAAGGTTAGACGGGCAGTGAAAACTTTCTTTCAGTTATGACTCTAATGGCCTTAATGGACCTTTTGATTGTCGGTGGGCGATTGCCGACTCTGGCACGTGCCCGCCGACCGAAATAACGCACGATGATGTCAGGACGCTCGCCTGACATCATCGTGCATCATTTTGCGCTCGGTCGGGTTGGGCCCCACCCACCGAGCTAAGAATTCTCCCCTATGTCTATGCTCCAGTGCAGTGATAAGCTCCCACAGAGGGCGATGTAATGGTGAGCGGTAATCTGTTCTGGCGGTGTGGATTGAGGGTTAAGCATTGGCCAGGACAACAGGGATAACTCTCCAGCTCCTGTTCAAAACAGCACCACAGGATCTTTTACATCCATCTGAGATGTCAGAGAGGGATTTGGCTTCACATCCCAGCCTAAGACAGCACCACTGGCAATGTGGTACTACCTCAGCCGTTCACTGGAGTAGCAGTGTAGATTGTGTGATTCAGCACCTAGAGTGGGATTTGAACCCATGACCTTCCTCCCTCAGTGGCAAGAGTAAAACTCAAGACCATAGCCATACAACAACTTTGACTCAGTGTGATCAATGTAAATCATTCCCTGTCAGGCAATTATAATTTTCATAATGTTATTGGAATTTATTGCAAAATAGATTAATAGTGGGGTCTGTGTCTATGTAAGTGTGTGTGTCTGTGTGTGACTTAATTGAATTAAAGGCAGCTGGTCTGAAGGCTTTGATATATCAGATGATAAGCTAGGTTTGAAAAGTTAATTTGGTAAATATGGGGGGAGTTTTAGAATGTAAGGTGTAGAGGGAACATTTGCATTTTTAAATAAACCAGGCTAGCTTGAATTTAAAAAAGGGGGGGGGGGGGGACAAAATGTTTCACCTAACCAGGAGAAGTTAAGAAACAGTGTGTTTACTTTTCCCATAGATTACTGGTAAAATTGGGACTATGATAGATTTTTTTTAATCGTTAGAAAGGTAAAATCCAAAGACATAGTGAAACAATGGGAATTTGCATTCAAAGGGGAAAATATGTATAAAGGAGCGAAGGCTGTGTGTAAGGGCAGGCATTCTAAAACCTAATGCACGTGTGAAAAGCCTCCAGCATCTAAGCCTCAAGCTGCTGCCTACAGAGAACTGAAGCTGAGAAAAACTCACTTTGAATTCGACTATTCAGAGTATTGGGTGTATTCTGCCTGGGTCTTTTAAAATCTATAATGTATCTTCCTGTTGCCTTAACGAAAGTATAACTGGTGGCAGAATTTTGCCCTTGTCGGGCGGGCTCATTGGGGGCAGGCAGGGCCGGTCGGATAGTTGACTGATGCCTTCAATCGGGGCCAGACCTAGTTCCGAACTCGCACAGAAGAGGGAACATCCTTTCCACGTCCACAAGGCCGTTCAGGGCCTTATATACTTCAATCAAATCACCCCTCACTCTTCTAAACTCCAGTGGAAACAAGCCCAGTCTGTCCAACCTTTCCTCATAAGACAACCCACTCATTCCAGGTATCAATCTAGCAAACCTCCTCTGAACCACCGCTAACACATCTACATCCTTCCTTAAATAAGCAGACCAAAACTGCACACAGTTTTTGAGATGCCAATGCCCTGTATAACTGAAGTATAACATCCTAACTTTTATGTTCAATTCCTCTTGTAATAAAGGATCACATTCCATTAGTCTTCTTGATTACTTGCTGTACCTGCGTACTAACTTTTTGTGACTCATGCACTTGAACACCCAGATCCCTCTCCACCTCAGAATTCTGCAGCCATTCTCTGTTTAAGTAATGCTCTGCTTTTTTATCCTTCCTGCCAAAGTGAACAACTTCACATTTTCCCACATTATACTCCATTTGCTAGATATTTGCCCCCTCACTCAGCCTAACTCTATCCGTCTGCAACCTCCTTATGTCCTCATTGTGTTCCATATCTCTGATAGCTTTACCCAATAAAAGTAAGGGCATGTTACAGCTTTCTGGACTCAACCTTGACCTCGACAATTTTAGATTAAAACCTCTGCCCCCCATTTTGTTTCATGTTTCTAAGTTTTGTTTTTTTCTCTCTCTTGTCCCTTCTTTAATTCCTTTACTTTGCATTTGGATTGCTGCTATCTTGCCATTCACACCTCCTCTACTCTCAAGTTTTCCTTTCTTTACTTGTCCCATGACCACTCCCTTTGGCCTTGCACCAATATTCCTTTTGTCATTTAATCTCTCCTGCCCTCCACCCTATCGTGACCTCCCCCTTTTGTTCTTCTCCCCACCCTCTTCCAATTTTTGCTTAATTCCATCTTAATTTTAACTTATTACATCTCTAACCTTTCCCAGTTCTGATGTAAGGTCACAGACCAGAAATGTTAACTCTGTTGCTTTCTCCACAGATGCTGCCAGACCTGCTGAGTGTTACCAATACCTTTTTCCAACAAAAATAAGGTAGAGTTAATGTCACAGAGCGATAATGGGCTGTCTTGTAATAATTATTGTTTCCCGACAGGTTTAATTCAGGTTATTTAGTGGTGTTCTTCACAGAAAAATTTCATCTTCAGACTGCACATCGTACAAAAGCTTCCTTTTCTCATCCCTCGAGTTCTGATTTGCAGATCACCATCTTTTGTTTCATGCATATCTATTGGTTTTTTTCTTGGAATGTGGACAAACATTTGTTGCCCATCCCTAATTGCCCTGCTCAGCCCTTTCAGAGGGCAGTGAAGAGGCAACCACATTGCTGTGGGTCTGGAGTCACATGTTGGCCAGACCAAGTAAAGATGCTAGATTTCCCTCCCTAAAGGGCATTAGTGAACCAGATGGCTTATTACCACAATCAGCAATGTTTTCATGGTCACCATTACTGAGACTAGCTTTTCAATTCCAGGTTTTGTTCATTGAATTCAAATTCCACCAGCTGCCGTGCTGGAATCTGAAACTGTGTCCCTAGTGGATTAACCAGGGCCTTAGATTGGTAGGTCAGTGACATTACCCCTGTGCCACTGTCTCCCTCTAAATGTACAGATCAATGATTTAACAAAGGTTGCATATACCCACATCCTTTTCATTGCTAAATTTCCCATGCAGCAACTGCATAAAAAGCTGCGTTACAAAAAAATAATTCACAACATGCAGCATTTAAAATGCTTGGCGTGATAGGGCGTTATATCATTGCAGGGTTGTTACAAATTCGAAGGAAAGATTGTTATGATTTGTCGGTTGAACAAGATGTAATGTGGGTGCACACTGATGAAGGAGTGTGCCTATACTAATCTTCAATATATTCCCTGTCCAAATTAATGCTTTTCATTTTAAATATTTCTTTTGTATCCCTTGCTCTCCGGAATGGGGTGACCCATGTTTAATGAGCAGACTAACATTGAACGCCCTGACCCGTTCTGGGGCTATGGCTTTCGTCCTTGCTGATCTGGAAAGACAGCTCAGTATTCCATTAATATTAGTGACCAGTGTTCTCCCAGTAACTCAGTAGCTCAGGCACTTTGTAGGGTATCCCTGAGCTACCTAGGGTTAGACAGCCCCAGCTTGAGCTCCTGCTCTGAGCCGAGTTCTCTGACACCTGGAAGGCCAATAGGTGAGGCGCTGCCATTATTTTTACCGCAGCTGGACCGGGGGAGTGAGCAGTCGCCAGTCCCACACCGATTGCTATGGAGGGAGCCTCGCCGGAAGGTGTGTGGGAACGAATGATGTGTGTAGGATTGGGCTCCCCAGTTCAACAGGCTGCCGACACCCTCTGTTCAGGCTCACATGTGAATTACTCCTTGGGTGAGATGCAGGAGGACATGCTTGTGAAACGGCGCAGTAGTGCCACAAGAGGAAGAAAGTGAAATAAGCAGAGTTTTTGGTTAAATTGTAATGTGCCCTGTCGCTAAATATCTAATCCTTCAGCCAGCTGAACTCAGCCTGTTTTTTTATATGCAAAATCGTAGTGGTCCCTGTCAGCTACTGATCGACAATACCCTCTCTAATTTTTAGACTATGTCCCTAGGCCTAGATTCCTCAACCAGCAGAAATAGTTTCTCACTGCTTACCTTATCTGTTCCCCTTAATATCTTAAATACTTCGATCAAATCGCCCTATAGCTTGCTGTGTTCCAGGGAATACAACCCTAGTTTATGTAACCTCTCCTTGTAGTGTCAGCTTTGGTTCGTTTGGTAGCTGCCTTGCCTCTGCATTCCGAGAGTTCAAGGACTTGAGATTAAAAATCGAGGGTGGAGTTTTCGGTGCCCGTTGGCGTCGGACATGTTTGGTGGTGTGAGGGGACAGAATGGCAAGAAAGCCAAAAACCAATTTCCCGACAGGGTGAAACCAGTCTGTGTTCACCCGCTCAGCCCATCGATGGCGAGCAAGGTTTCCTGCACTTGGACATCGGGAACCTCATTGTAATACATCTGCATATCATTATAAGGCCATCCTGCCGGACTCATCGCCCCCTCCCCACTGCTGGATCAAACATAGACAAAGCAACTCAACTCCTGAGGTGAGGTGAGAGTGACTGGCCTCGACATCAAGGCTGCATTTGACCGAGTGGGGCATCAAGGAGCCCCAGCAAAACTGGAGTCAATGGGAATCAGGGGGAAAGCTCTCCGCTGGTTGGAGTCATACCTAGCACAAAGGAAGATGGTTGTGGTTGCTAGAGGTCAGTCATTTCAGCTCCAGGACATCACTGCAGGAGTTCCTCAGGGTAGTGTCCTCGGCACAACCATCTTCAGATGCTTCATCAATGACCTTCCTTCCATTATAAGGTCAGAAGTGGGGATGTTCGCTGATGATTGCACAATGTTCAGCACCATTCATGACTCCTCAGATACTGAAGCAGTCCATGTCCAAATGCAGCAAGACCTGGACAATATCCAGGCTTGGGTTGACAAGTGGCAAGCAACATTTGCACCACACAAGTGCCAGGCAATGACCATCTCCAACAAGAGAGAATCTAACCATCTCCTCTCAACATTCAATGGCATTACCATCACTGAATCCCCCACTATCAACATTCTGGGGGTTACCATTGACCAGAATCTGAACTGGACTCACCATAGAATTACTGTGGCTACAAGAATAGGTCAGAGGCTAGGAATCCTGCAACGAGTAACTCACCTCCTGACTCCTCAAAGCCTGTCCACCATCTACAAAGCACAAGTCAGGAGTGTGATGGAATACTGCCCAATTGCCTGAATGAGTGCAGCTCCAACAACACTCAAGGAGCTTGACACCATCCAGGACAAAGCAGCTCACTTGATTGGCACCCTATCCACAAACATTCACTCCCTCCACCAGCGACACATAGTAGCAGCAGTATGTACCATCTACAAGATGCACTGCAGGAACTCACCAAGGCTCCTTAGGCAGCACCTTCCAAACCCACAACCGCTACCATCTAGAAGGACAAGGGCAGCAGATAGATGGGAACACCACCACCTGGAAGTTCCCCTCCAAGTCACTCACCATCCTGACTTGGAAATATGTCGCCGTTCCTTCACTGTTGCTGGGTCAAAATCCTGGAACTCCCTCCCTAACAGCACTGTGGGTGTACCTACACCACAGGGAAAGCAGCGCTCAAGAAGGCAGCTCACCACCACCTTCTCAAGGGCAATTAGGGATGGGCAACAAATGTTGGCTTAGCCAGCGAAGCCCACATTCTGTGAATGAATAAAAAATAACAAATTTATCGAATCTGGTTTCAAAAATTCCCTAGGTGGGGTTTGTAGGTGGTTGCAGCACAGAAGGAGGCCATTCAGCCTATCATGTTCATGCCAGTTTCCTGCAAGAGGAATTTAGTTAGTCCCACTTCCCTGCCCCTTGTCCCTTGGTTGGAAAAGTATACTTCAGGTGCCCATCCAATTTGAACACCAATTTGCTTGTTCAATACCATATTGATGACACTATCATTGCCCACCTGTTACCTAATTTCTTCATAATTTTGAGCACCGCCAATGGTGTTGTAGAGAAACAAGCCCCAGTTTTTCTACGCTCTCAGAATCACACAGTGCAGAAGAGGCCCTTCGGCCATCGAGTCTGCACTGACACGTGAGAAACACCTGACCTACCTACCTAACCCCATTTACCAGCACTTGGCCCATAGCCTTGAATGTTATGATGTGCCAAGTGCTCATCCAGGTACTTTTTAAAGGATGTGAGGCAACCCACCTCCACCGCCCTCCCAGGCAGTGCATTACAGACCGTCATCACCCTCTGGGTAAAAAAGTTTTTCCTCACATCCCCCCTAAACCTCCTGCCCCTCACCTTGAACTTATGCCCCCTCGTGACTGACCCTTCAACTAAGGGGAACAGCTGCTCCCTCTCCACCCTGTCCATGCCTCTCATAATCTTGTACACCTCGATCAGGTCACCCCTCAGTCTTCTCTGCTCCAACGAAAACCACCCAAGTCTATCCAACCTCTCTTCATAACTTAAATGTCTTCACAGCTAAAGCTGTTCACACCACCACCATCCACCTACCCCCCCCCCCCCCCCAACACCCCACACCCAACAATGAATCTCTTCTGCATCCTCTGTTTGCCCTTGACCCCTTCCTAAGGTGGAGCACTCAAAATTGGACACAATATAAATTGGAAAGTGGGCAGGGGGGAGAGACCCAAGTTATTTGAGTCGGTTCAACCTCATTTGTCCCCTTAGTCTTAGTTCATGTCGGAAAAGAAGGGGATATGTAAGCATCTGACGGGTCTAAGAATGAGATTATCATTGTGCACAGATCTTGATAAATCATGGACAGTATCATTGATCTCAGATGCCAAGACAAAGCCCGCTGTGTGTTATATTCCTCAGGGGACAATCCAGATCCTCAGAATTTTTTTCAGGGACATCGCGTGCCTGCTCTACTCCAGTTCCAGTAAGACTTCGGGACCTTTAAAAGATTTTTTTTTGCTGCATCATTTAAGCTTCATTAAGTTGCAACTGATGTAGCCGGTCGACCTCAGCCACCGATTGGCTGAATCTACCCGCATAGGGACTGCAGTGATTTCAATAACAGCTTCTAACTCACAACTCAGAGGGGATAAAAACATCACTGTTAGGCAGCAAAAGTTGCAGACCGCTCCTCTCTGGAAGTTATCTGGAACCACAGCAAGGTAAGGAGAGTAGAACTGTCTGTGGAGTAGAACTGAGGTGCATTAATATGCCCTGTGTCAGTGAGGGGCAATCGTACTTTAATGCCGCTAAGATAACTACTGACTGCAAAGTATGTCTATTTTTTTTAGGATAATATCCTATTCCGGAAGAACTGGAATAAAGCCACTGCCCAGGCATAGTTAGGATTGAATTCAAACTGAGCTGAGAAAAATCAAACTCTCTGCCTGAGAGGGGTGAAGGCAGCAGGTCCCGTTGTAACTTTCAAAAGGGAATTGGATCAAGACTTGGAAAAAAGGAAGGACTTGCAGGGCTCAGGGTGGGCAGCAGGGGAGTGGGACTCATCTTTCAGCCCACTGTCTTTACAGGGTATGACAGGGAGTGGGGAAGTTAATGTCTGAACGTTGACTTTCCTATTTAACCAAAACAAAAATCAAAACCGCAAATGCTGAAATTCTACATGAACAATAAAAAAGACACGGGCTGGGACTGCAAGGCAGGTCAGTCCGGGTCTGGAAGGCAGAGGTGGTTTTAGCACATCATCAAACCCGTGTCCTTCGTGTCTTAAGGAATTTTGCTTGTTGCTGTACACTGTACATTGCTGCCGCCTGCTTTCAGGTCTGGGAACTCACACCTCGCAGTACAGTTTATGACTCATTCAGTCTGAGAACGAAGAAAAGGAGGAGAGGCTCGCGTAGAAACCAAGTGCTTCTCCAAGTGCTTCATTGTGACTGGGTCTGTGACAGAACAGCATCGCCTCCAAGTACCAACTCTGCGAGTGGTTGTGACCTAGGAGGCGCTGCCTGGAAGGCTGGTGGAAGCAGATTCAATAATAACTTTTGAAAAGGGAAATGGAGATACACTTGAAAAAGGGGAACACACACAAAAAAAAATTGTGCAGGGCTAAGGGGAAAGAACGAAGGTGTGGAACTAACTTGGGTAGATCTCCCAAAAGAGCCAGCGTATGGACTGAATGATCTAGCTCCCTGTGGTTTGTGATTCTGTTTGAAGGCAATGTATAAAATTACAGAATGTAATGAGACATTGAAATGGTAAATGTGGTGGGTGAGACGTTTCTCCCCCCCCCCACCAATTCATTTCTGCTTAAGTGCTAAGCTCCAGTGAAAGGTTTTTTTTTATTACTGCCAGTCCATGGTGCTTCCTGTATGTAAATGAGCACCCACAAGCTTCAGTTTATAGAGAAAAAACTTCCTTCCCATAAATAGTTAAGGCAAAGTTGTGTAAGTGTTAGTCCAGAGGCGCTGGTGACGTACTTTCCCCTCAATATACTTGCTACTCCCAGGGGTGTAGCTTTGTTGAGGATTGCGCACATGCTAGCCTATCAACATTGTGCTCCCTTTCAACCCCCACCGCCCTCCCTCCATCCATCCCTACACCCTCCCCCCCTGCTCCCCACCACCTTTCGGCCTAGCACCACGGAGCTTGCGTGGAGACACCAGCCTTACAGACATGTGCTGCTCCCAGTCGGCATAAAAGTTATCACCAGCATGAGCGACAGAACCCAGGCAGTGCCTCCAGCCCTTACTGAGGCAGTGCCACACTGCCGGGTGTGCTGTTGTTCAGATGAGACATTAACTGAGGTGCCATGAACGAAGTCATGCCACTGTTTCGAGCAAGAGCAGGAGACTGCACCTGATGTTTCTGACCAATATTTGGCCCTGAATCAACATCATTGAAAGAAAAGGATTATTCATTTCTTTATTTATTGCTGTTTGTGGGGGGCTTGCTGCGTGCAAATTGGCTGCTTTGTTTCCTACCTTACAGCGGTGACAACATTTCAAGACACTTCATTAACTGTAAAGCACCTTGAGATGCCCTGAGGTTGTGAAAGGTGCTACAGAAATGCAAGTCTTTCAGTGAAAATGAGTGTTCTTGTGAACCTCGGATTCATTCCCCCACAGCGGTTGAACACAATTAACTTGTGTAGATTTGCTTTATTGCCCCTGGGCAAGTTACCAACCCAGACTGTGGTCCTTTGAAGACTTTCATGAACATCCCCAATGGAACAACATGGCCCCCAGGGATTTGTAGACGTTCTCTTAATTCAGTAAGTGTCAGTGTTCCGTATCAGTCTGAGAAGGAGCATCTGTTGGCAGTCACTTAGCTGCCAATCTCTCAACGATGAATTAACTATCAGGGCTGCAGGCAGTGGGGTCTAGATGGTCTTTGTGAAGTGGCCTGTGTGGATTGCATTTTAAGCCTCGTTTTAAAATTTAATAAACCTGCTCGGTTCCCCTTCTCATTGGACTGTGAACCGTAATGAATACTAAAGCAGAGATCAACAGGAGAACAATGCCAACAGAACAGAGCTCACTGTCAAAACTGCTCGCTCATTTTAACAAACCTTCCCCACCACCCAACTCAAATTCCACAATCAAGAAATCTCTAGTGTTGCAGCCATAGCAACGGTGAAAGAATCAGGTTTATTTTTTGCAGTGAACCATTCTGATTTCAGTGTGCCCAAAAGGTTAGCCGACATTTAAATCCACCTAACTTTTTATTCCTGCTTTTCAGAGTGACTGAAGGTTTAAACATTTTCAATTTGCACTTTTTTCTGAGACTGAATATTACCAGGACTGTCAGCACTTCACAAGGTAATAACAGACGAGGAATGCCATTTAACCCATCCTGTTTCATCCACCCAGTGAAACATTCCTCTTACCACACTGCTGCATTCAGTTGTTAATTTTTAAATGGCTCTCAGGTTTTTGTCTCTAATACTCAAGGTTATCCCCCACACTGAACTCCCTCTGTGTGAAGAAACATTTTCTGCTAACTTTCTTTCTCCATAATGCAGACCTTTGCAATTTAGGATCAGCCTTGTGACTCTTCACTGGACTGCCTCCAGTCCATGAATGTCTCCCTTGTGCCTCGATGAGCAGAAACTGGAGACAGGATTTAACTATGGTCTGGCTGGAGCTCTGAGCAGCTTTTCTTTATTCATGTGAGCGTCACTGACTTGGCCAGCATTTATTGCCCATCCCTAATTGCCCTTGAGAAGGTGGTGGTGAGCTGCCTTCTTGAGCCGCTGCAGTCCATGTGGTGTAGGTACACCCACAGTGCTGTTAGGGAGGGAGTTCCAGGATTTTGACTCAGTGACAGTAAAGGAACGGCCGATATATTTCCAAGTCAGGATGGTGAGTGACTTGGAGGGGAACTTCCAGGTGGTGATGGTGTTCCCATCTATCTGCTGCCCTTGTCCTTGTAGGTGGTAGTGGTTGCGGGTTTGGAAGGTGCTGCTGAAGGAGCCTTGGTGAGTTCCTGCAGCGCATCTTGTAGATGGTACACACACTGCTGCTATTGTGTGTCAGTGGTGGAGGGAGTGAATGTTTCAGGTGGTGGATGTGGTGCCAATCAAGTGGGCAGCTTTGTCTTGGATGGTGTTGAGCTTCTTGAATGTTGTGGGAGCTGCACTCATCCAGGCAAGTAGGGAGTATTCCATCACACTCGACTTGTGCCTTGTAGATGGTGGACAGGATTTGAGGGGGTCAGGAGAGCAAGTTACTTAGTGCAGAATTTCCAGCTCAGACCTGTTTGATCACAGCTTCCCCTGACTTGTATTTCACTGTTGGCCTTACATTTACCCCTGTGAGCTATAAGCTGACTTCCTGAGGTTATTACTTCCTTATCTAAAATGTAATGAGGTTTAAATTGGGGAAGTGTTTTGGTAACAGACAGACAGACAGAATCTCACCACATTGAGGCCTATGTTGCTGCGCCCACCCATTGGGTCAATATCATCACCAATAGGTTTCCAGTGTGTCTCTGCCAGGTGATTTATTTCTGTTCCCCACCCCCTCCCCAATCTTGCTCCTCACATCCTTTCTTACGGTATTAATTTGTGGGGAGGGTTGGTTAAAATTGGTCCCTGACACAACTGAACAGAGATATTGGATGATGGTCAATAGCAGCAATTGTCTATTTACCCATGCAGTAGCCAGTGCCCCTGCACATCACCTTCCCACCCCACCGACCGCCCCGCCCCCCCAACACAAAGGGAGCGGGATGGGAACGGTGTGACAACATCAAAGATTCCCGGACTGCACATGGCTCTAGGAAATCTCTGAGATATAAAAGGGTGGGAGAAGGGAGAAATCTGAAACGAGGGTGAGGGCTTCAAAATCAATCCCATTAAATGAGATGAGTGTCAGTGAGGTATGGAGGTGAGTGAGGGGTATGGGGGAGTGAGGGGTGGGGGAGTGAGGGCTGTCATGACTCACTGGGGATAGTGCGCTGTAATATCAGCCCCACTGCTCCCTGAGCTGTGACAAATGGGAAAAGTTTGACCAAACCACCAGATTACCCTACCCAACTGTTTAATTTAGGTTAACAGAATACAAGCACCAGGGTTGTAAACTTAATAAGTAAATAACAGTTTATTGAACAAACTGTCATTAACCAGTGGCAAAGGAATGAGAAATGAACAGCTAACTTCTAACACTATAACCTAAACTCCACACCCTTCTAAATCCCTACACATACACGACACACAAAACATGGATTTTAAGAGTGGGATAAAACAGTTCAATAGCACCAATTCCTGAGTACAGGATTCAATGGGTTGATTTTGATCGATGTCTTCCAAATCCCTTTCAGTTCTTTATTGATGACACGAGGTGGTTTCCCAGCACTTTCAGTATTTAGTTCACTGGTTGAGAACTTGCATTTCAATGTCTCTAACAGTGGTTTTCCCCTTTTCCTTTTTACAGGGTTTTCCTCAGAGATAGAGCAGGTTATAGAGATATGAGGAAAAGAGATTTTAGATGTTTTCTCTTTGCAGGCCAGGAGCTTTTTCCACACTGTTACCACACAAAACCCTGGTCACCTGGCCAGGAGCCAATTAAAATGTTGTTGTCAGGCAGCTCCCTTGGTCCAGGACTCCTTTCCAGCACCATTCATGCACAATCTGTTCCAGGACTGCAACATTGTATATATCTCTCATCCTTTTCCAGTAGACATATCCTTTAAACCACAGCCATTGTAATTTTAATCCACAGTCCAACAGAAAATAAAAAGATATGTTCCTTACATGCCTCCACCCTTAAAGAAGATGAAACATCATTTCAGAAATGCATTTCCTCACAAGGTATGTGACAAATGGACAACAAAACATGAGGCTTACTTCCATTCATCCTTCCTCCCCCTTAATACAACTTCAGCAATTTTTTACCCCTTTAACTTATTTCAGTATTTTACACACGAGACAATGCATCCATGATCACGTTATCTTTGCTGGCAATGTGAACCATCTTTACATTGAATGGTTGAAACAATAGACTCTATCTAAACAGTCTCGCATTTCAAGTTTTAAATTATTCAATGAATGCCTGTGGATCATGGTCAGTGTAGATTAATGTATTTTTATTATCATGTCGGACATAAACTTCAAAGTATTGAAGAGACAACAACAATGCTAGAGTTTCTTTTTTGACTGTAGAGTACTTAATCTGATATTGATTTAGTTTCTTGGAAAAGTGTCCCACCGGTTTCTCTATCCCTAATTGATCATCTTGTAATAGGACTGTACCTACCCCACCCTCCCCCACCCCAGTCACTAGCATCAATTACCATTTTAAAAGGTTTGGTAAAGTCAGGGGCAGCCAACACTGATTCATTTATTAAGATTGCCTTCAGCTTTTCAAAGGCCGATTGGCGTTCTGCTGACCGTACCACTTGTGCCTGTTTTCTTAACAAATTGGTGAGAGGTACAGCTATTGTGTTGAAGTTAGGCACAAACTTTCTATAAAACCCACACATTCCCAAAACTCTCAGGATTTCTCGTTTAGATTTAGGAATGGGAAATTCTATTAGCGCACTCACTTTTGCTGTTCTTGGCAACTCTTGTCATTGCAAATCTATTTTTGGTCAGATTTATCACTAAGCCAGCCAACTGAAATTGCTTAAACAGGTCCTCTAATTGCTTTACATGTTCTTCCCATGTGTTGCTGTATATTATGACATCATCTAAGTAAACCATACAGTTAGGTACTTCAGTTATGCCTTTATTCTTAAGTGTCTGAAATGTAGCTGGGGCGTTTTTAAACCCAAACAGCATGACTAGACATTGATACAACCCACTTGGTGTATCTTTCTTTAACCCTTGATGTTACTGGCACTTGCCAGTACCCCTTCATTAGACCAATTTTTGAAAGAAATGAGGCACTGCCAACACTATCGATGCAATCTTCTAACCGAGGAATTGGGTATGCCTCTGTCCTCGTTACTACATTCACTTTCCGGTAGTCTATACAAAATCTAATGGATCCATTTAGCTTAGGAACCAATACTATTGGAGAAGTCCAGCCACTTTGGCTAGACTCAATCAATTGATTGTCAAGCCTATACTGGATCTCTATTTCTAACTGAGCTTGTTTTTCTGGGCTCAACCAATATGGATGTTGTTTTATCAGCACTGAGTCTCCTACATTCACATCATGTTTAGTTAAAGTAGTACATCCAGGTGTATCCCTAAAAATTCTCTTAAACTTCCTAAATAACCTTAGAACTTTCCTCAGTCCTTCCTCTAAATTTGAAAACAATGTCGAACTGTCCCAGTATTGTCATATTGGCGAGCTGAATTATAGCAGGTTCACTTTGGGCACTTATCCCTCTACCTTGCCCTCACTGTCTCTGTCATCCTCCAATACTCCTCCCACCTGGCACACTTGTTCTTTCCCATTATCCTTTCTGTGATGATATTGCTTCAACATGTTTATGTGACATAACCATTTCTTCTTCCTATGCTCAGGAGTATCTATCAGGTAAGTCACTTTACTAACTCTCCTATCTATCTTGTAGGGGCCACTGAATTTCCCTTTCAGGGGTTCACCCTGCAAAGGTAAAAATACCAAAATTTCATCTCCTGCTTGGAACATTCCAGTTGTAGCACGTTTGTCTGCCCATTCTTTCATTTTGGCTTGGGAAATTTTTAAGTGCTCTCGTCCTACTTTACATGCTCCTGTGAGTCTTTCTAGAAACATGGACACATAATCCAACATGGAGGTTTCATCTTTCTGCTTTAGGAAATTTTCCTTAGTCACCTTTAATGGGCCTCTTATTTCATGACCATAGATCAATTCGATTGGACTAAATCCAATAGATCCATTCAGAGAATCTCTGGTAGCAAATAGTAAGAAATCAAATCCTTTGTCCCAGTCCTTTGGATATTCATGGCCTTAATTATAGTTTTGAGAGTCTGGTTGTATCTCTGTAAAGTTCCCTGTGTCTGTGGGTGATAGGCGGTAGACTTTAGTTGTTTGATACCCAAATTGCTGATTATGCCCTAGAAAATTTTAGACATGAAGTTAGCTCCTTGGTCAGATTGTATTTCAATTGGTAGGCTATAACGAGTGAAAAGCTGAGTTAACTTTTCCACTACTACCTTAGCTGTAATTGTCCTTAAAGAGAATAGCTTCTGGAAATCGGGTTCTCATATCCATGACTGTAAGGATATATTGATGTCCTGCTTTCGTTTTGGATAATGGTCCTACACAATCTACTAATACACAACTGATTGGTTCTTCAAAAACTGGTATGGGTATTAAAGGTGCTGGTTTGTTTGTACGTTGAGGTTCACCTACTACCTGACATGAATGACATGTTTACAAAATTGCACTTAGTCCTTATGAAATCTTGACCAGGTAAAATGCCTGTTTATCGATGCTTGGGTTTTTGTATTCCTACATGTCATGCCATAGGGATTTTATCTCCTGCCATAGGGATTTCATTGCAATAACTCCTTATGATATTTGAGGGGTACCACTATTTGATCAACAACCATCCATTCCTCATCCGCAGGTCTGTGAGGGTGTCTCCACTTCCCATCAGAACTCCATTTTTAAGGTAATAGCACCCCGGAACTCCTTCAGCCTCAGCTTCAGTGTGATCTGACTGTGCTAACTTGTTTAACTCTGGGTCTGTTTTCTGAGCCTCAATTAATGAAGACATGCTAAACACTTCCTTTGAATTATCCTCATCCTTAAAGAAAGTTTCAGCTACTCTGACATCTGCTCGTGGTGTTACTTTGACCTCTGGCGATGGACTTTGTTTAGCCATTGCTCTGGTCACCACGCAGGATGGAAAAATACCACAAATTTTTTCTTATAACTGTTTCATCTCTTTAGCCTCTGTTGGATTTTCTGTAATTATGGGTGAAGCTATAACCTTCACTCCTGCCAAATCATTCCCCAGGAGTAAATCAACTCCATCCACAGGTAATTTCTTAACCACTCCTACAACCACTGAAACAGATAACAAATCACACTCCAATTGCACTTCGTACAGTGGAACCGGGATTTACTCTCCACTTATCCCATTTCCCAATACTTTAACTTTCATTGAACTCTCTGGAGGGAAAACTAGGTCCTTCTCCAACAAAAGAGTTTGAGTAGCTTCTGTGTCCCTTAATATAGTTATGGATTTAGCTGCATCATTTGATGAAAAAGAGGTTATCTTCTCTTTGAAAAAAACTCTTTATATCTCTCACCTACCTTACTCACTTCACCTGCATTCACAGCAGTGTTTATCTCCAGATCTTTATCTATAGTTAAAGCTACAATTTGATCCGTGACATTTTCTTTTTGAGATCCTTTTTTGGACTCACTCTTACAAACTCCAATGAGTCCCATGGGCTTCCCTCGCCACTTCCAGCATTCTGAATGAACGTGTCCCACTTTATTACAATGGAAACACTTAGACCTTTGAGTTTCACCTCCACCCCCAGTACCTACCTTCCTGATCTGGGGAGAAGAACTCAAGGTATTCCCAGCTTTCCATTCTTTACCCTGGTTACTTGCCTTCCTTTCACTCTCCCACTTTCTATCCTTTTCAAATTTATGGGGGTGATGAAAAAAAGGTTTAGTTTTATGGATCAGCTCATAATCGTCAGCCATTACTGCTGCCTGTCCAGCAGTTGCAACCCTTTGGTCTTCAACATGGGCTGTTGTTACAGAAGGTGGGGAGTTATTAAATTCTTCCAAAAGAATGGTCTCACTGGAACTTCATAGATAGTTTCAACTCCTAATGTTCGCATCCACCTTTCAAAACGACTTTGCTTAATCCTTTCAAATTCAGTGTAAGTTTGCCCAGGCTGTTTCCTTAAATTTTGAAACTTTTGTCAGTTTGCTTCAGGGACCAACTCATACGCACTCAAAATAGTTTTTTTCACCAGATCATAATCCCTTGAAACCTCCTCTGACAGTGAAGCATAAATTTCCTGTGCTCTAGCTGTCAATTTGCTCTACATGGGCAATGTCCAGCTTTCCTTTGGCCAGTTCACCTGTTTAACTATCTTCTCAAGTGAAATAAAGAAAACTTCAACATACCTTTCCTCAAACTCTGGAAGAGCTTGTACAAATTTAAACATCTCCCCACTGGGTTCTGATCTGGAAAGAGTCCTGTCCCATCTACTGGTGTCTCTTTTATTAACTGTCCGCATTTTAAGCTGGAATTCTCTCTCTTTTCCTCTTTCCTCCTTTTCTAATCCCCTTTCTTGATCTCCAAAAGGAAGAGGCAGAAAGGCAAGAGAGAGAATGAAAACAAGTTTTTGCATTTCCAGTTCTCTTTCCTTTTCTGCTGCCTCTAGTTCCAATTTTTTTTATTTGCCACTGAATTTGAGCCCATTCCAATGAACCACCCCTTGGAGAACTGGTCTCTCGGGTATTCCTTCCAGTTTTAAATGCTCTGCCATCTCTTCGATTATCTCTGCCTTCCTAGCTTTGGCAGGCAATCCTACTCTTAATTTACTTGCCAATGCTATTAACCTGGCTTTTGGGATCCTTTGTAAAATCGTCAGGGACATCTCTTCCACTTGCAGGAGAGCTTTAGCAGTTTCCAGTGCCATCTTGTTTTTGACAGTACAAACCTGGTGTTTCCTTTTAGCTTTTATTACTTACTAAATCTATACCCAAATCGCCTTTGTCTTTTGTTCCAAAATATCCTGGACCTGAGCCCCCAAACTTTATCACGACTCACTGGGGATAGTGCGCTGTAATATCAGCCCCACTGCTCCCTGAGCTGTGACAAATGGGAGAAGTTTGACCAAACCACCAGATTGCCCCAATTCTACCCAACTGTTTAATTTAGGTTAACAGAGTACAAGCACCAGGTTTGTAAACTTAATAAGTAAAAAACTGTTTATTGAACAAACTGTTGTTAACCAGTGGTAAATGAAAGAAATATGAACTGCTAATTTTTAACTCTATAACCTAAACTTAACACCCTTCTTAAAATCCCTACACACACACACACTCATGCACACACAAAAACACACACACACAGGATTTTAAGGGTGGGATAAAACAGTTCAATAGCACCAATCTGGAGTACAGGATTCGATGGGTTGATTTTGATTAATGTCTTCCAAATTCCTTTCAGTTCTTGTTGATGACATGAGGTGGTCTCCCAGCACTTCCAGTATTTAGTTCACTGGTTGAGAACTTGCTTTTCAATGTCTCTAACAGTGGTTTTCCCCTTTTCCTTTTTACAGGGTTTTCCTCAGAGAGAGAGCAGGTTATAGAGATATGAGGAAAAGCGATTTTAGATATTTCCTCTTTGCAGGCCAGGAGCTTTTTTCCACACTGCTACCACACAAAACCCTGGTCACCTGGCCAGGAGCCAATTAAAATGCCGTTGTCAGGCAGCTCCCTTAGTCCAGGACTCCTTTCCGGCACCATTCATGCACACTCTGTTCCAGGACTGCAACATTGTATATATATTTCATCCTGTTCCAGTGGACATGTCCTTTGAACTGCAGCCATTGTAATTCTAATCCAATAGAAATAAAAAGATATGTTTGTTACAGGGGTCGGGGTGAGGGATGGGGAGTGAGGAGCAGGGGAGTGAGGGACAGACGAGTGAGGGGCGGGGGAGTGAACCGTGTGGAAGTGAGGAATGGAAGAATGAGGGGTGTGGGAGTGAGGGATGAAAGAATGACTGATTTGAGAGTGAGGGGTGGGGGAGTGAGGGGCGGGGGAGTGAGGGGCGGGGGGAGTGAGAGGCAGGGAGTAAGGGACGACGGCTGAGTGGTGGGTATTTAAGGGTTGGGTAGGTGAGGGGTGAGCAATGAGGGGTGGGGCGGTAAGAGATGGGGCAGTGAGGGGCGGGGAGAAGAGGTGAAGGTCAGTGAGATGTGGGTCTCTTTGAAGGACCTTGAACAGCGAATGGCCTGTGAGTTTTCACAGTAACTAATTCCAACGTAACAATGGACTGGGTCCTTCCAGATTGTATCGTGTCTGCAGCACACCACACTGTAATAAGTTTAAACTATGCGTTGAATTAAATACCTAATTGTTTGATTTTTCTACTTTGTCCCGTGATCGCCTACAAACATCCCCTGCAGAATTGAAAGAATCGGATGAAGAATCCCAGACAATGGGGAAAGTATGTAGGAAGCACTGAATCACAAGTTACCATTCAGATTATATATGCGATCCCAATTAACTCCTGAGTTACCTCACATAAAGTAACTCTATCGATCAGCTGGCTTCCAGTGGATAGGAAACCTGACTTCCTGCTCGCCAAGCTCTAACCCCCATTCCCCCAAACTCCTGATGAGTCAGGTCAGTTAAAACCCTTCCTTTGTGGACAAGCGCAAGGGCCAACTTGCGTGTAGCAAGATCCCACAAACAGCATTTAAGGAAAGAAAGACATGCACTTAGAAAAAAATCTTTTGGTAATACAAATCTTGAGTATTGCTGAAAAAAAGGGGCAAGTTGTTGAAGCTTTTCATCTTGCACTCATCAGGACAAATTCGCAAGAATACCAATTCTAAAGGGAACAATTTATACTGCATGAGAAGAGAGTGCTGATTGGCTGACAGGTGGATTCTGATTGGTAGAGGTATTGTCATGGAGAATGCATCAGGGAACAGTTAACTGCCAAGCTTTTGTTTACATCCAAACCAGGCAGATCAACTCTGATTGGTCAGGGCATTGTCATAAGGAATTAACCAGGGAATGGCTGCCCCCAAAGCTTTTGATTAGTTGAAAAAGGCACGATGCTAGGACATGGTCTTTCTGTTTCCAAAAGACAGGGCCCTGTGCGTGAATATATGTAACTTTTAGAACGAGTAAGTGAGCCACAATCCGAGCCTGACTGGTAATCTTAAATTGGTTGTCAGTTCTCAGCACAATTCGGGTTGTTTAGCAAGTGCTGTCCGATCACGGAATCGTATCTAATGTGGAACACGGTTTTGAGTTTTGCAAGCACGGGCTGGTTGATATGGTCAGTGCTTTGCCTGTCGCCAGCAGCTGAAAGGATGTGGTGTCTGATACAACCCACCAGCATTGGAACATCTGTCTCGAGTTGGATTTGAAACCACAACCCTCTGACCCAGAGCTGACAGGGCTACTAGTTGAGCCACAGCTGACCAGGTCACCTATGTTAACCTGGTTGAGGGAAAATTGTCCGAGGACTTCCTGAAAATTCTTCTCCTTCATTGAAAGCTGGGATCACCGCAGAGGGAAGCTGGGGCCCAATTTAACACCTCATTGAAAAGGCAACATCTCTGACAGTCCAGCACTCCCTCAGTACCAAGTTGGAGTGTCAGTCTGCATTATAAATTAGTATTAGAAAGCCCAAGCCAGTTTGTGAAATATGAAACCAGACACTAACACTTTTCTTGTTAAGGGATTTATTCACAGAATGCAGCATTATAGATGTCTGCTTCTTACCCACCAGCCCCGTGACCCAGCAGTATCTCCTCATACTCTTTTTGAATTAAACAGTCAATAAATTAAACTAATAGACTCAGTAAAGTGATAGCACCTTAAAGGGTCACAGTAACAAAAGGGCTAAACGTTCATGGAAACTGCTCAAACTAAATCAAAATGTCATCGGGGGAGCTGAGGAGGTACCTCCGACCCCTGAGGTGTCCACCAGTCATGGAAGGCTCCAAGCGAACCAGCTGGCACCACATGATGCTCCTTCTCCAGGCACCGGACACCTGGGTGTGAACATAGCCGCGGAAGAGGGGCAGACAGTCAGGTCAGATGACCTCCTCAACTGCCCGCCGCCTGTTGATGTCCACCTTGTCCAGGCCCAGGAGCAGACCGACAAGGAGGTCGGTCTCTCTTTACAAGTGCTCTAAGCTCGCGATTAAAACAATGCCCCTCACTTGTGTATCTTAACAAGTGTGATTAATATACCATTAACATAGGCTGGAGTGGGAATGGAACCCACTGCTTCTTCTGAGCTACAGCTGACACCTTCTCGGTCAGTAAAAGGCAAAACTCATTCCGGTTTTTATGGTCGATAATACGGTAAAACCCTTGACACAATACTCAGCAAAGTTGCACCATTCCACGGAAATGTTCACATGCCAGAATGCAAGGGTGAAAACTATTCCTGGCAGAGCTTCTCATGTGGTTTCTGGTTGAATGGTCTCTTTGTAAATGATCAAGGGCATTGGATTTGTTTAATATGTTTGAGCAATGCCTAAAGTGATGTTCAGTAATCATTTAAGGCATTATTCCCCCAAATGTAGACAGCCTTTTAAAAGGTGTTTTTTTTTATTCCGGAAGGTTCTGAGGGAAAAAGATTTTAGAAGTTTATGAATGAGGAGATTTTTAATAGGGTGTTAAAGGAAACTGTTACTCAGGATGTCAACCAAAAGCGTCCATGACAAACTACAAATCAGCTAATCATCTACTACACAGAACAGGTCGGACTTGGAAATCAGCGTTAGCTAATTAACCTGAGAACACACAAAACAATTCTTTGAACCCTCAACTCTGCCAAGCGCACACTGAAATCTTGGATTCTGAATTTCACTTCAGCTTTTGGGGTTACTCAAGCTAATTCTTCAACTTGAATGTGTTTGTTCCTCTCAGTCGGTGCAGGGCAGCTTCATCTGTAATCACGGGTATTTAAAATTTAGAATGGTATGAACCACACCATTACAAATGTGGAGCAACAAAACAGGGGACATAGATTCAAGATAAGTGGCAGAAGGTGTAGCTGGGACATGAGGAAGAACTGTTTTACGCAGAGGGTAGTGGGTGTCTGGAACTCACTGCCCAAGTTGGGGGTGGAGGTAGAAACTCTAAACTCTTTTAAAAAGCACCTGGATCTGCACCTTAAGTGCTGTAAGCTGCAGAGCTATGGGCCGGGTGCAGGAAGGTGGGATTAGAAAGGGCACCTGGGTGTCCTCGGGCTGGCATGGACAAGATGGGCTGAATGGCCTCCTTCTGTGCTGTAACTTTTCTATGGTTCTATAGTTCTATGGTTCTATTTCATTGAACATTGATTACGTGCTAAGGTGTTAACCGATAATAAGTAAACATTTACTGTGCCCCATCGATCTTCACGTCAATCACTGACAGTGGGTTTCATCAGTTGAGTTGTTTTGTATAAGAAAGACCTGGGGGTGGGTCGCATCATATATAAAATCTCCAACTTAAGTAATAAATTATGAATCAGTGCTTCCTAGATAGTTCTGCTCATTGTCTGGGGTTGTTCATTCAATTCTTCCCGTAAGGAATTTTATCTAACAGGTCCACCATTGGGGTTTCCAAGAAGTTATTACACTTTTGAAATATTCTTAAGTGTTAATAGGGACAGAATGGTGTTTGCTTACCTAGGTTTCTGTCAATTTTCTCCTTTGCTTTCCTGAAGGTTTTGACTTCACGTGAGCTCTGGATCCATTGGCAAGAGGACATCTGATACCTCACTATTATTAGAGTGTGAGCGTGGCCAATGAGTTGGCTTTTCCTTCCTCTGTACCTACATGCTAACTTTTTGTGATTCATGTATGAGGGCACCCAGATCCCTCTGTACCACAGCATTCTGCAATCCCTCTTATTCAAATAATATTCTGTTTTCCTATTCTTCCTGCCAAAATGGACAACCTCAAATTTTCCCACATTATACTCCACCTGCCAAATTTTTGCCCACTCACTTAACCCGTCAACAGCCCTGGGCAGACTCTTTGTATCCTCCTCACAGCTTGCTTTTCTTTCTATCTTTGCGTCATCAGCAAGTTTGTCTGCAGTACCTTTTGTCACTTCATCCAAGCCATTAACATAGATTGTAAAACATTGAGGCCCCAGCACTGATCTCGGTGGCACTCCACTAGTTACAGTTTGCCAGCCTGACAATCACCCATTAATCTGTTACCTGGTAGCCAATCCTCTATCCATGCCAATATATTACTGCCAAAACCATGAGCACTTATCTTGTGCAGTATTATTTTATGTGATGCTTTAATGAATGCCTTTTGGAAATACAACTACACTACATCTACTGGTTCCCCTTTATCCTCCCTGTTTCTTATATCCTCAAAGCTTGGTGAAACTTTGCTCAGACTTTGATTTTTGCTATTTCCTGCTCAAAAGCTTCAGTGATGATCTCCCCTGTCATTTATGGCACCTTGAGAGGTAGAAAGTCTGCAGGACACCAGACTCAGAGGGGTTACTGGCTGGTGTCATTGCAGACTGCATAGTCCCAGTCGAGTCTTAGAAGGCCCATGAGCATATAACATGCCGGCTAACTGTTGCATCAGTGCTAGCTGCCACTCTGGAAGCCACTAGTGTCCTTAAACATCTTCCTGCACCTTTGCGGACATGGAGATTAGCTGCACCGTCGCGGTGTCCAATGTGTCGGACACATTATATGCCACATGTGCTGCAGATGAGTGTATTGGATTCCTTCCCCCACTCCATAATCTCAGCCACATGCATGGAAACCATCTTCACTGCCTCCATTTTAGCTCTGTGCTACCAAATGATTTCTTCCTTAGAAGACTTCCTGCTGTGACTCCCCTGGCTCCTGGGCCAAGGACAATCATTGCTTCAGCCTTCATGGAGGAACTGTATGCTCCCTCTCTCCTACTGTGGATGCTCATTGCAGCCTGGCTTGGCCTGGCCTCTTCTAACAAGGCATTCCCTCAGATGTACAGAAACTTGTTTCACCATGTTAAACCCTCAAGTGACTCCTTAAATAACAGCAGCTAATTGCCTGGCCATTGCAATGCCACATAAAGCTGAACCAGCCATGCTATTTTCTGCCCTCCTTTGTCAATCCCACCTTGTCCCTTCACCTCCTGCATCGCCTGATGATCCTCCCGTGCGTATGAGCTACAGAGCGCCCTGCTCGCTCAAGGACTCAGTTTTCCACATTGATGTTTCTATCCCATACTTCTTTGCCGCTGGTTATACTCTACCCTCCCATTAAGAAAACACGGGGGCTGGAATTCAACAACTCCGAGGTGTTGGGGGTGGGGGGGAATTGGGGGGGTGGGAGTGTCAAGGTGGATGAGAGAAGACCAGCTGCCTATATGTCCAGCCTGAATTTCCTTTATATAAAGGGAGGGAGATAGTCAGGCAGGCTGCATAACTTGCAGACTATCTGGAACCATCTGATTTACACCCATAAAATAATTATATTCCCACTGAGACAAAGAAATATGACTGGCAAGGATACTTTATAATCATCCTTAAACCTGCACTCTGCTAATCCTATCAGACTTGTGGGTGCCAGCAAACTTTAAACACCTCCCTGCAAAAACTAATAAAACCCACTGTATACAAATGCCCCCCATTGGTTTGGAGCTAACAGGGTATCTTATTGTTGATGGGTTGATAAAGAAAGGTGGGAGGGTCTGATGTGGAGTGTAAACACCAGTATGGACCACTAAGATAAAAGCAAAATACTGCGGATGCTGGAAATCTGAAACAAAAACAAAAATTGCTGGAAAAACTTGGAGCAGGGCTGACAGCATCTGCGGAGAGGAAGACAGTTAAGGTTTTGAGTCCGTCTGACTCTTCATCCAGTGTGGACCAGGTGGGGTGAACGGTCACGTTTCTCTGCTGTGAATGTTTCCAGAGATTTCCTGGCAATAAATCAGATAATGACCCCACACGGGCCAGCAGTGACATTTCTACAGGGCACACATAGTAAACAAGGCTTGCGTTCCCTTGGCCAGCTTGGTGAGGTCGTGGGACCTCCCCTTGCACGGAATGCCAGTCGGGTGGAATCTTGTGAAGGGGGAAATGAGGTGGGCGGGGGCACTTAACCAAGCAGGGGGCAAATTGTCAGTTTCTCGACAACGGGATGAACGTTGGTCAATAAGTTGGCAGCTGGGTGAGGGCAGATCGTCCTTCCCAATGGGAACCTATTTTTCAGGCACTGACATGTCACGTATGCTTATTCAAGCAACTCTGCCGGATTAAATTGTACCTCTGGGACTACGTAGGCAAGCAAAAGAGAAACACGGGACCTTCAGGTTCATGACTGGCCAGAGTGGCATTCAGCAGGCGAGATAGTCCTCCTGGAGAATTAGGGCTGAGCTGGATCGGCTTCTCTTGTACAGAAAGCTTTGGTGAACCAGGAGAGACGCAGCGTTGATGGTTGAGATTGGGTGAGAGGGACAAGGGGCATGGCTGACTGATGGAGGGAGGAAGGGAGGTTGCAGCCCTATGGAAGCTTGGGAGATTGGAGGGAGAAAGCTGGGCTACACAGGGAAGGTCAATGTCGACGGGTGGTAGGTCAAGCATGATAGTGGGGAGGTCAAGGGTTAAAAAGGGAAGGTCAACGTGAGGATCTGAGAGTCGACGGTAAGAGGTGGCAGGTCAAGGATGATAGAGGGAGGGTGGAGGATGACGCATGGCAGGTCAAGTGTAATGGGGGGGAGGGGGGTGCAGTTCCAGTGTGTCAGGGAGCTGACCGATGGTGACGGGGTGGGGGTGGGGGGTTTTAGGGTGAATAATGGTTGGCCAAGGATGACTGGGGGGTGGTGGTGTGGGTCGAGTGCCAAGGAAGGCAGGGTAAGGCGATGGACTGATGCCTCATGCAGACCTGTGACACCCTCATTGCATCCAGATTCCAGCCAAAATGAGGCCCCTGCAAGATCTCTTGAACTCCTCATGAACTGTTGTGTTAAGAGTCAGCGGATCCAGAGATTACAAACTCCTCACAAGCAGCCAGACTGATGCTGCTGGAAGGCAACACTTATCCGGATGCCATTTAAATATGGCACCCAGACCTTCGACCCATGAGGTAATGGCGGGGCTGGCAACTTCCTGCCTCATGATTGGCCAGGGCCCTCACCTCTTGCATATCTGATTGGCTGGCCGCCACGTAATCTCTGCACTGCTTCTGATCGCAAGCGCCGCGCACTTCAGGTCCTGCTATCGAGACTCGATATGCAAGAAGGAGATCCCACCCAGATCCTCTGCTATCTCCCTCCTCGAAGTCCACAATCTGCAGTGTCAGCTTTGGCTCAGTTGATAGCGCCTACTCTCTGAACCACAAGATTCAATATTCAAGCCCAGCCCCAGGGCTTGAGCACAAAACCCTACGCCGACACGTCAGTGCCAGTGCTGAGGGAGTGCTGCACTGTTGGAGGAGCCATCTTTTAGATGGGATGTGAAACTGAGGCTCTGTCAGCCTTCTCAAGCGGTTGTAAAAGATCCCATGGCGCTATTTTGAAGAGGAGCAGGGAATTCTCACCGGTGTCCTGATCAATATTTACCCCTCAAAGGACTTAACAGAAACAGATAATCTGGTCATTAATACATTCCTGGTTGTGGGAGTCTGCTGCGCGCAAATTGGTTGCCACAGTTCCTACATTATAACAGTGACTACACGTAAAGTACTTCATTGACTGTAAAATACTTTGAGATGTAAATGCAAGTCTTTCTTTCTCCATCTCTTTGGGGCTACCTGCCCTTGTTACCCAGGCCTTATGAAATTATTACAGATAAGAGAACCTCTGCCAAAACATCTGGCAGCCCTTCCAGCTGCTGACTTTTCAGATAGTGTCCTGATCACCGGATTCCTTGGGGGCGTGGCTGCTTTCCCTCGTGCAGGGTCACAAAATGGCCCCTAAAGTGTTTGCGTTTTCGGTTAATACTGCCGACGATCTTAAACAGGCCCTGCCACAGCTGACCTCAACTGATGCTGCAGACAGGAGCTTCTCAGCAGATAACTGGATAGAGAGAGAGAGAGATCGGGGCAGGAACCCAGGCTCATTTTTCCTTCCCCCCCACCCCACCCCAAGCAGAGAGATGGTGAGACCAGTTGTTGCCAACCCTCCTGTTGTCGGGGGAGGCCAGCACAGGTTGACACTCATCCCTGGGCCCTTTGTGCAAAATGGCTCTCCGATGTACCAATTTTACACATTAAGGCATTTGAAGCAATTGGATTTAATCACAAGTGAGGTATGATTTCGGGAAAAAGAGAATTCAGCACTCAGCGGGCAAATCACAGAGGCATTTTTCCTAATGATTTTCCAACATATCGGATTGTCTTTAAGCGGAAATTGTCATGTTGCACTACAAAAACAACTTACATTTATATAGAGCCTTTAATGCAGTGTTTCACATGACTATTATTGAGCAAAATTTGACACTGAGCCACATGAAGAGGTATGTAACTGACTAAAAGCTTGGTCAAAGAGGTTGGCTTTAAGGAGCATCTTAAAGGAGGAGGGAGGTGTTGAGATGCAGAGAGATTTAGGAAGGGAATTCCAAAGCTTAGGGTTCAGGGAGCTGAAGACACGAGCGTCACTGGTGGAACTATTAAAATCGGGGATGGTCAAGAGGCCAGGACTGGAAGAGCTCAGGTATCTGGGAGGGCTATGGGGCTGGAGGAGATCACAGAGATAGGGAGGGCGGGGGTGGGGCAAGCACATGGAGGAGGTTTGAAAACAAGGATGAGAGTTTTAAAATCAAGGCATTTCCAGACTGAGATCTAACCCTTCCCCCTCTTTTCGCTCCCTTGCAGGGTCTTACCGACAGAATGTCTGACCTGGAGAACGCGATGGTCACAATTATTGAAACTTTTCACAAATATAGTGGACGAGAGGGAGATAAGCTGAAATTGAAGAAGGTGGAACTGAAGGAGCTCATTAACAACGAGCTCTCCAACTTCATTGGTGTGAGTATAGCCAGGTTCTACTCTCAGAGACAGAGAGAAAATGGCCCTTTCTGCCGGCTCCATGGGCAGTGCTCCCGATCTTAGCAGGGGCACCTCAAATAGAGGGTGTCAGGACTCGGGAATCTTTTTTTCACACAACAAGCAGCCTTCATGTGGACACATTATTTATCGACTTCACACTATGAGCTAGATTGACCATACCACGGCACCCAGCCCCACCCCCACCCCCATCACCCCCTCCCATCCCCACCACACAAAGAGGGATGCGCTGATTTGGTGCTTAGCACAATTAGGTGCCATGAAACGCATTGAACAAGGAGTTTCTTTGTTATTGGTTATTGTCCAGAGCCCAATGGTACCCAGAACCAAGAGGGCAGCATCTTCCAGTGCTGCCAGGTAGATCATAGGGATGGCCCAGGAAATGACCCCCCCCCCCACTGATTCATTTCCTCTCTCTTCCCCCCGACTGTGTATTAATGTCTAGTCTAAATTCCTAACTTTCCCAAAAGCAAAATGTATTTATTCTTTCATAGCATGTGGGTGTCACTGGCTAGGCCAGCATTTATTGCCCATCCCTAATTGCCCTTGAGAAGCTGGTGGTGAGCCGCCTTCTTGAATACAACTGAATGCCTTGCGCGGCCATTTCAGAGGGTAGCTAGGAGTCAACCACATCGCTGTGGGTCTGGAGTCACATGTAGACCAGACCAGGTAAGGATGGAAGATTTCCTTCCCTAAAGGGGATCAGTGAACCAGAGCCTTTTTTTAAACAACAATCCAATAGCTGTATGGCCATCATTACTGATACTAGCTTTTTATTCCAGATTCAATTCTCTAAACTAGAGGAATTAGAAGTAAAGGGAGTAATTTAAGTATAGGTCTTGGCAGGGCAGCTTGGCCAAGTGGAATGCTCCTCCTGTGTTTCGTGGGAAGTCAGGGACACTTCCAGTTTCCAGGGCGACCACGTGTGCAGGATGTGTCTCCAGCTGCAGCTACTCGCAATCCATGTTTCAGAACTGGAGCTGCGGCTGGAGTCACTGTGGGGCATCTGCAAGAATGAGGTAGCAAGTACAGTGAGGTGGTCACACTGCAGGTAAAGAATGCACAGGCAGAAAGTGAATGGCTGACCACCAGACAGAGTAAAAGCACTAGTCAGGTAGTGCAGGAGTCCCCTGGGTCCATCTCCCTCTCTAACAGATTTTCTGCTGTGGATACTGCTGGGGAGATGGTTTCTCAGGGAAATGCAGCAAGATCCAAGTCCATGGCACCATGAGTGTCTCAGCGGCACAGAGGGAGGAGAAAAAAGAGAGGGAGAGCAATAGTGATAGGGGATTCTATCAGAGGGGAACAGATAGACAGTTCTGTGGTTGCAGATGTGATACCAGGTGGTATGTTACCTCCCTGGTGCCAGGGTCAAGGATGTCACTGAGTGGCTGCAGGACATTCTGAAGGGGGAGCGTGAACAGCCAGTGGTCATGGTCTATATCGGTACCAGCAACATAGGTAAAAAGAGGGATGAGGTTCTGAAAGCAGAATATAAGGAGCTAGGAAATAAATCAAAAAGCAGGACCTCAAAGGTAGTAACCTCAGGATTACTCCCAGTGCCACGTGCTAGTGAGATCAGGGATAGGAGAATAGACCAATTGAATGCGTGTCTGGACAGATGGTGTAGGAGAGAGGGATTTAGATTCCTGAGGCATTGGGACAGATTCTGGGGAAGATGGGACCTGTACAAGCTGGATCGGGACCAATATCCTGGCAGGGATATTCACTAGTACTGTGGTGGAGGGTTTAAACTAGACTGGGAGGGGGATGGGAACCTGAGAGGGGAGACACAAGAGAGGGAAACAAAGATAGAATAGGAATGAAGGACTGAAAAGTAGAAAGCAAAAGTGGAAGGCAGAGGAAACAAGGGCTAGCAGCAAATAGGGCCATAGTACAAAAAACGATGTTTAAAAATGTTAAAAAGACACATCTAAAGACACTGTATCTGATTGTTCGGAGCATTCACAATAAGGTAGATGAATTAACAGTGCAGATAGATGTAAACGGGTATGAGATGATTGTGAGTATAGCTGCAGGGTGACCAAGGCTGGGAACTGAATATCCAAGGGTATTTGATATTTAGGGTGGAGAGGCAAAAAGGGAAAGGAGGTGGGATAGCGTTGTTAGTTGAAGATGAAATCCGTGCAATAGTGAGGGAGGACATTGGTTCAGAAAATCTGGATGTAGAATCAGTCTGGGTGGAGCTAAGAAGCAACAAAGAGAGGGAGATATTAGTGGGAGTTGTCTATAGGTTTCCAAACAGTAGTAATAAGATAGGGGATGGCATTAACCAAGCAATTAGAGATGCATGTAACATGGGTATTACAGTAATCATGGCTGACTTTAATCTACATACAGACTGGGCAAACCAAAGTAAGTAAAAAGGAAAAGCTTAGTGAAGACAAATGTAGGTCCCCTTTACAGTCTGAAATGGGAGAATTTATAATGGAAAATAAAGAAATGGCAGGGCAATTAAACAACGACTTTAGTTCTGTCTTGATAGAGGAAGACACAAATAACTTCCCAGAAATACTAGGGAACCAAGGGTCTAGTGAGAAGAAGGAATTGAAGAAAATTAGTATTACTAAAACAATAGTGCTTTTGATAAAGTCCCACATAAAAGGTTAGTGTGTAAAATTAAAGCACATGGGATTGGGGGTAAAATATTAGCATGGACTGAGAATTTGTTGGCAGGCATGAAACAAAGAGTAGGAATAAATGGGTCTTTTTCAGAATGGTGGGCGGTGGCTAGTGGGGTACAGTAAGGATCAGTGCTTGGGCCCCAGCTATTCACAATCAATGATTTGGATGAGGAAACCAAATGTAATATTTCCAAGTTTGCTGATGACACAAAACTTGGTGGGAGTGAGTGGCAAGGAGGGTGTTAAGAGCCTTCAAGGTGATTTAGACAGATTGAGTGAGTGGGCACATATTTGGCAGATGCAGTATAACGTGGAGAAGTGTGAAGTTATCCACTTCAGTCAGAAAAACAGAATGGCAGAGTATTATTTAAATGGTGATAGATTGGGGAATGTGGATGTACAAAGGGACCTGGGTGTCCTTGTACACCAGCCACTGAAAGCAAGCATGCAGGTGCAGCAAGCAGTTAGGAAGGCAAATGGTATGTTGGCCTTCATTGTGAGAGGACTTGAGTACAGGAGCAAGGATGTTTTACTGCAGCTGTACAGGGCCTTGCAGAGACCACACCTGGAGTATTGTGTGCAGTCTAGGTCCCCCGGAAAGGATATACTAGCCAAAGAGGGAGTGCAGCGAAGGTTTACCAGACTGACTCCTGGGATGGCAGGATTGTCATATAAGGACAGACTGGGCCGACTAGGCCTGTATTCACTGGAGTTTAGAAAAATGAGAGGAGCAGGCTCAAGGGGCTGAATGACCTACTCCTGCTCCTATTTTCTATGTTTCTATGCTAATTGATGAATTACATTTCCCAGTTGCTATGGTGGGATTCAAGGTCAGGTCTTCGGATTACCAGTCCAGCATGCTACCATACCCAATAAAAATGAGGGATAGTACCTAAGTGCTGACACTCCTTGATTCCTCGAGCTTAGAACGGCAGAGTGGAGGCTTTTGCAGCTGCAGCTACGCCAGATGTTGAGCTGGATTTTACAGGTTAGCGCTCAGGTATGGGGATCATACTCCCTTTAATAACAGAATGAAAAGCATCAAGAGTGCACTGAGCTCTCACTGCTGTACTTTCCCATTGCACCAAGCCAAGCAGCAGGACAAGTAGGTTATAACATTTACTCCTTGGCTGTAAGCACAGATCCAGCGAATGTACTAGTGGAGGAATTATCAGTACAGGTACATATGTATCTGCAGCCTTTGGAGAGTTGGAATGCAGTGAGTGGGAGGGCAAAACTAAGAGGGAGCAGTTTACACAGGCACTTACCCCATCATCTGCCATAACTAGGAGAAGTTCAGCAAAAATCCCAGAGGAATGGTTTAATTTGCCCCGTTTGTCCTCCACCGAAGCTTACATGGGGTTATCAGGAGAATGTACAGCCTTTAACAGTGACCAGTAACAATGCTCTGCAACAGGTTATGATGGCTGCAGAGTGGGAGGGAGAATAAAAGATTAACACAAGAAGTCATTGTCTGAGAAAAGCAGCCAGAGAACGCTCACCACTGTATGTCAGCCGAATAAAAAATATTTCCTCAGTGACTTGGATCGCACCCCCCACCCCCCTCCAACTCTCCTTGTTTGTCTCAATGACCTTTGGTTAATTAATGAAAACTTGGTGCCCATCCCAGGATCGAGTAACAAAGGGAGACTGAGAATCTCTCTGGTTGCCATTGTGCATGTGACTGACTGTGAAATGTTCTCTATTCACTGTTTCCACCAAAAATCGGAAACATGTTCCAATAGAAACCATTTAGAATCTTGTTCGGGATACAGCAAGGGAAAACGCTTGCAGCAATGTGCTTAAGGTATTGCTGTGACTATGGTTCTGGGGGTAGTTTGTAGCTCATCGGCTGTATTCAGTTGCACCTTCAAGCCAGATGTCAACGTTGATGTAGAACCTGCAAGTCTCATAGTCACATCACAGATGACTGTTCCTGACTTGGAAATATATCGGCCGTTCCTTCACTGTCGCTGGGTCAAAATCCTGGAACTCCCTCCCTAACAGCACTGTGGGTGTACCTACACCACATGGAATGCAGTGGTTCAAGAAGGCAACTCACCACCTTCTCAAGGGCAATTAGGGATGGGCAATAAATGCTGGACCCAGCCAGCGGAGCCCACACCCTGTGAGTAAATGAAGGAAAGCTGAAACACTGGAATAAAAACAGAAAATGCTGGGCAAACTCAGCAGGTCAGGCAGCATGTGTGGAAAGAAGAACAGAGTTAACGGGCAGAATTTTATGACAGTGGGATTTTACGTTCCCGCTGTTGTCAATGGGATTATATGGCCCGCCGCATTTTACTGCCCTGTCCCCGCCAAAACAGGGTCATAAAATTCTGCCCAACATTTCAGGTCGATGCGCCTTCCTCAGAATGGATAATACTGCTTTGTGTTGCCATATTTACCCCTCACTTCCTTCTTGCTGATGCAGTTCAGTTCCAGCTGCTTTCCAATGTAACAGACACTGCTCCTTGTGTAGGACCCTATCTGAGCTGGCCAGTTGTGTATAAGGTGTTACAGACAGGAGGGGGATTAAGTTTAAGCAGCCCTGATTTCTCCTCTCGCCACCCGTCCATAAGCAGAAAGGTGTTTTTTGATTTCAATTTTCCCTTTCATAAGTGGTGTCATATTTTCCCCAATCCCTCAGTTTGGGAGTGATCCAGTTCTCTATTAATAGCCCCACAGCAAACTCGAGATAGGGTAAAATCAGAGGATTTGTTTATTTTACACACGCTTGAAATGCAGGGGGTGGGGGTGGGGGGGTTTGTTGTTATGTAGCCCCTGGCACATTTATACAATAGAAGAGGGATAAGGGAAAGGATGGGCTACAAGGTAAAGACCACAGAGAAGGTAAGAATAATCGTTCCACGTGAGTCCAGAGCCCAGATTCAAAGTCCAATGGTGTATTCATTCAGAGTCGGCAGGTTGAAGATTGATGCTGGATAATTAACTTTTCCAGTGGCGATGACTCCCACGATGAGATAGGCATATAGAGATGAATTAATCTTGTAGGTGCTGGTACAGGACTCAGGGGTCCCAGTAGAAGCAGTGTAGATGGGGGCCAGGCATTCATCTGGACCAAGCCCTTGTTCTAAGTTGCTGCTTGGTTGATGGAAAATGGCAATCTGAGCTCTGCAGCTCCCCAAAGGCAATATTACAGGTTCCAGCAGCTTGAGGGAGGGGGATCAGGTGACTCCCACTGTTCCACTGTGGCTTGGACAAAGGATGCATATTCTTTAGTCTGGATTCTTGAGATTGGTAATGTTTCAACCACTAATAATTTCAACAGAGGTTTCAGGGTCACAGGCTGATAGCCTCCATTGTTTGGGCCTTAGACATGTAGATGGCATTTGTACAATTCCCTTAGGTTTGATCTTTACAGTCACAGGGGCCATCAGCCCCTCTTTGGAGATAATGAGGTATCAGCTTCTCAGAACATTCCTTTTGTTTGAGTCATGCCCAGTATTTTTAAGATTTTATAACTTAGCCATGCTGATATATATCATAACAATATAGAGCAGGGTCTTAGCCCCCTGACAAAGGGCAATGAGTGTGAGCAGCTCAGTCAACCACAATGCAATATAGGGGTATTAATAGGGTCCAGAGTGCACATTTATGTAGATGGAGCAGTTATCACTGAAATAACAATGAAGAATAGCGCGGCTAGTTGAATTTCACCACCATAACTCGACAGGAATGAACTCTGTTAGCAGTCTCCGTATCTATCAGCTAAATAAGCACAAGTTAGGATTTGAACATTGAACCTTCCTAGTCATCATCTCTTAGCTACTCATTAAATATGTTCAGGGAGCCATTGACACAGCATGTGATTTCTAAAAATCTGTTTATAAGTATATGAACAACAACACCAACTTGTATTTACATAGCTTCTTTAAAATAATGATACATTCCAAGATACTTCACAGGCATATTATCAAAATATGACACCGAGCCCGTATGAGGAGATGTTAGATCAGCTGACAAAAAGCTTGGTCAAAGAGTTAGGTTTTAAGGAGTGTCTTAGAGGAGGAAAGTGAAGGGAAGAGGGGGTAAGAGGTGTAGGGAGGGAATTCCAGAGCTTAGGGTCAAAGTAGTTGGAGGCATGGACATCAATGGTGGAGCGATTAAAATCAGGGATGTTTGAAAGATCAGAGGAGCTCTGATATCTTAAAGGGTTGGGGGGTTGGAGGAGATGACAGGGATACAGATGCACAGGGATACAGGGCTTGGAAAACAAGAATGAAATTTTAAAATTGAGGCATTGCATAACTAGGAGACAACGTAGTTCAGCAGGAGTTGGGTTGATAGGTGAATGGGACTTGGTGCAAGTTGGGGTACAGGCAGCAGAGTTTCGATGGTCTCAAGTTTAAGGAGGGTGAATGGTGGGAGATCAGCCTGGAGAGCATTTCTATAGTCAAGTCTAGAGGTAAGAAAGGCATAGATGAGGGTTTCAGCAGCAGATGAGCTGAGGCCATAGCAGAGGTGGTCAATGTTAGCGAGATGGAAATAGGTGGTCTTGGAGATGGAGTACATATATGACTGGCATCTCATCTCGATCAATTGCAAAACCATGGCTGTGAGCAGAGTGGTTCAGCCTCCGACAATGGCCAGGAAGAGGAAGGAGCGGCTAGAGAATGGAGTTTCTGGTAGTGATCAAAGTCAATGACTGGGATTTTCACTGAGCCCTGGACTCAGTGATTTTCAGGAGAGCCTTTAAGGGGTATGGGCTTGTTCCTGTCAAAAAACCACATCCATCACTCCAGACCTGGCTGGCTCCATTGTGAATATCGACATGTCCTACCCCTCTGCAATTTTCATGGGGTCACAGCCCTTCAGAGGAGTCGTAGACCCTGGTCTGCATGAGAGGATCTTTTAAGAGACAAATTCAGGAAGTCTTCCTCATGCCCCTTTGCCAAACTCTGCACTTCCACCCAACCCCCATGGCCTCTCATGCCCCCCTGCCAAGACTTGGTACTTACATGCCCATTGACCCACTACATACTGTGTAGAACTGATGAATCATATAGTGACAGTAGAATGTGTTTAAAAAAAAAACTCTTTAAAAAAGTAATTCATAAAACTTTCTGCCATGTTAAAATAGCATACATAATGAGGCTTAGTTGAGGGCTCAGACAACCATTAAGCTTGTTGAAACACCTGCCCTACAGGGAAACATTATTTGATTGATAGATCAAGCTGTCTGATCTCTGCTGTCAATTTCACAATGTTTATTCACAAGGATAAGTGGTTTGAAGGGTTTCTGGTTTTTGTTAGTAATACTTCAAGGTATATGGATGATTGACTACTTTTACTGACTTGTAGTGAAATGATTATTTTCAACACAGTAGAAAGTTATGAATAAATTACTTAATTTTGTTTACACTATAGGTTTCATTGGTTCCATACAATGTACAATGGGTCAATGAGCATTGAAGTGCCATAATTTGTCATGAGGGGCATGAGGGGCCCTGGGGAGTGGGTGGAAGGTCAGGGCTTGGCATAAGGCACATGAGGGGCTATAGGGCATTGGTAGGAGGGCAGAGCTTGGCATAGGGGTCACGCGGTGGCATGGATGGGGTATGGGGATTGTTTGGAGGGTGAGGGGATGTGAGGGGCCTTTGTGTTTTTATTTTAACTAGGACCAGGTCGCCCTGCACTGAGGTAGGCCTTTCAAACAGCAGCCCCTCCTCAGCGCGAAGCAGCCCTTGTAGCTACCTCCCACCTCTTTCCCGGGTTGACAAGCCCGACCCCAGCCTGTACCCACTGATACCCCCCCCCCACCCCCACCCCCTCTCATCCAAGGGTGGGATGAGGTTTCTGATATGAACCAAAAAAAATATATTTGGGCAGAATTTTTATAACCTAGAGATAAAAACAAAAAAACTGCGGATGCTGGAAATCCAAAACAAAAACAGAATTACCTGGAAAAACTCAGCAGGTCTGGCAGCATCGGCGGAGAAGAAAAGAGTTGACGTTTCGAGTCCTCATGACCCTTCGACAGAACTTCTGTCGAAGGGTCATGAGGACTGGAAACGTCAACTCTTTTCTTCTCCGCCGATGCTGCCAGACCTGCTGAGTTTTTCCAGGTAATTCTGTTTTTGATTTTTATAACCTATATGTTTAGGTGAGCGAGTCTGGTGGGTGGACATTGTTTTCTGCATTTTAAAATCTTTATTTGATGGTTTTAAGACCTTCTGCTCGCTGAGGCAGCTCTCTGTCTTCAGGGAGCTTTCATTGCGTGCCCCACCCCCCACCCCAGCGCCTGCGCTGACTTCAGTGCTCACCCTCCCCCCACCCCCGACCCCACCCCCCACCCCCACCCCGGGCACGCTGAGCCCTTCAGCGCGCCTTTCACGCCGGCTGCCGGTTAATTGGCCAGCCAGCTGGAAATGGGGGTCAGGGGTCGATCGCGGGCAGTGGGCCGATTCCCGGCCGCTCCTGGGCTTGCCCATCGTGCCCGCCCAATAACCCAGAAATCCTGCCCTGTGAGTGACTGACTCGGCGTACAAAATGCACAGGCAGCAGTGCATCCCAGGACTGGGACCTCTCTTTTTGATTAAGGCTGGGATTGTAATTATTATCATTGGGATCATGGACATTAACACTGCCAGCTAAGGCTTGTCAGTCCATCCCGTGTGTGCTCTACCCAAAGGCTGGCCCTTAGCTCACCACCCACTGATGCTTCATCCTGAGCCATCTCCTTTGGTAGTTTTTGGTTAGAGGTACTTTGCCAATTACCTTCCACTCTCAGGGACAGGGCCCAAGCCTGCCTCAGCCAGAACAGGAACCACACTCTGAACTGAACCTCACACTAGCCATCTAGCCAACTAAACTAAGCAGCCTTCAATAGGGTCACCAGCAACTGAAAGTAAACCCACTTCTAAATTGAAAATGTATCTATAATTTGTTAACAGTATTGACACTTCCTGCAAGTGTCATAGTTACTTCGAGCAATTTTTACCCCATCACACTTCATTTATGCTCTGGCTTGGCATAGTCAATGCCTTCAGCTACCCACTAATTATACCAGAAAAAAACAGATGACCAGGAATAAAATGAGGGCAGTTCTGTCCATCAAGTGTTCATTATTCTGTCTCCGTATATGTTTTTAATCCCCTCTTCTCTGAGGTTCTACTCATAGAGCTATAGCTCAATAGCCAATCCTCTCAAGCCATGCCTACGTTCCATGGGTGACATGTGGCCATTATACCTTCAGGGTTCCAAACCCCATTCTATCAGCATGTAACACCAACACAGCAACAGTCATTGGATAGGGATCGGGGGTGAGCACCCTGGTTGATTTGTTTCCCCCCTTTCACATCCCAGAAATGATGAATAGTTATCAAAGCGCATGGAAACTCGGGCTTCATAAATAGAGGTGTTGAGTAAAAAAAAAAATCAGGAAGGTTATGTTGAAGGTTATAAAGCTCTTTTTATTTATTCATTCATGGGATGTGGGCTTCGCTGGCTGGGCCAGCATTTATTGCTCGTCCCTAATTGCCCTTGAGAAGGTGGTGGTGAGCTGCCTTCTTGAACCGCTGCAGTCCATGTGGTGTAGGTACACCCACAGTGCTGTTAGGGAGGGAGGATTTTGACCCAGCGACAGTGAAGGAACAGAGATATATTTCCAAGTCAGCATGATGAGTGACTTGGAGAGGAACTTCCAGGTGGTGGTGTTCCCATGTGTCTGCTGCTCTTATCCTTCTAGATTGTAGTGGTCGTGGGTTTGGAAAGTGCTGTCGAAGGAGCCTTGGTGAATTCCTGCAATGCATCTTGTAGATGGTACCCACTGCTGCTACTGTGTGTCGGTGGTGGAGGGAGTGAATGTTTGTGGATGGGGTGCCAATCAAGTGGGCTGCTTTGTCCTGGATGGTGTCAAGCATCTTAAGTGTTGTGGGAGCTGCACTCATCCAGGCAAGTGGAGAGTAATCCATCACACTCCTGACTTTGTAGACAGTGGACAGGATTTGGAGAGTAAGGAGGTGAGTAACTCACCACAGGATTCCCGGCCTCTGACCTGCTCTTGAAGCCACTGTATTTATATGGCTAGTCCAATTCAATTTCTGGTCAATGGTAACCTACCAGGGCATTGATAGTGGGGGATTCAGTGATGGTAACGTCATTGAACATCAAGGGGCAATGGTTAGACTCTCTCTCATTCGAGTTGGTTGTTCCCTGACACTTATGTTGGTGCGAATGTTACTTGCCACTTGTCAGCCCAAGCCTGGATATTGTCCAGGTCTTGCAGCATTTGGACATGGACTGCTTCTGGTTCGGCCACAGCTAGAATATTGTGCCCAGTTCTGGTCACCACATTTTAGAAAGGATGTGAAGGTCCTTCTGAGGGTGCAGGGGAGATTTACCAGAATGGTTCCAGGGATGAGGGGGTTTTAGCTACAAGGTGAGGCTGGAGAAGCTGGGGTTGTTCTCCTTGGAGTGAAAGGATCTTGAGGGAAGATCTGATAGAGGTGTACAAGATTGTGACAGGTTTGGATAGGGTATACAAAGAGAAACAGTTCCCTTTGGCTGATGGTACAAAGATGGGGGTGGGGACACAGATTTAAGGTTTTGGGAAAGAGTTGCAGGGGGTTGAGGGGGAATTGGGGAAGAACTTTTTTTATGCAGCATGTTATACTGCCCTGGATCTCACTGCCCATGAGGGTGGTGGAAACAGAGATGACCAATGATTCCAAAAGGAATTGAATGGGAGGCTGAGGGAAATAAACTTGCAGGGGTAAGGAGATAGAGCAAGGAATGGAACTGACTGGAATACTCCATGGGAAGCTGGTATGGACTCAATGGGCCAAATGGCCTCCTTCATTGTAGTTATGACTCTGTGATGCCAATGATAGTCCTTAAATTGATGTCCCACTGGTGACAAAACAACAGGGGTCAGAGGTGGAATCTGACCTCTTCTGGCTCAGTACCTGGAAGTACTGTGCAATATGCATTGGAGTGAGTTAAGGGCCATAATGGCCCAAGGGTTCAGGTAGTGATCACAAACTTCCCCTGAAACCTACAATGCCATTTAAACCCACTCAGTTGTGTTACAAGCCTCTAATGTACTCAGCCCAGCCTTTAAGTGCAATGATTGTGTTTTTGGGGACTATTTCAACAGTATGGGTTTTGATTCCTGTTCTGCCTGAGATAGACTTGGGACCTGCCTTCTAAACCTTCCCCTGAGAGTGGAAGGCATTAGTAAATCACCACTGCCAAGAAAAAATAGTTCAGGAGGAAGCACCAGAATCACACAGTGCAGAAGAGGCCCTTCGGCTCATCGGGTCTGCACCGACACGTGAGAAACACCTGACCTACCTACCTAATCCCATTTACCAGCACTTGGCCCATAGCCTTGAACGTTATGAAGTGCCAAATACTCATCCAGGTACTTTTTAAAGGATGTGAGGCAACCCGCCTCCACCACCCTCCCAGGCAGCGCATTCCAGACCATCACCACCCTCTGGGTAAAAATGTTTTTCCACACACCCCCTTCTAAACCTCCTGCCCCTCACCTTGAGGTTATGTCCCCTTGTGACTGACCCTTCAACTAAGGGGAACAGCTGCTCCCTATCCATCCTGTACATGCCCCTCATAATCTTGTACACCTCGATCAGGTCACCCCTCAGCCTTCTGTGCTCCAATGAAAACAAGTCTACCCAAGTCTACCCAACCTCTCTTCATAACTTCAATGTTTCATCCCAGGCAACATCCTGGTGAATCTCCTCTGCACCCCCTCCAGTGCAATCACATCCTTCCTATAATGTGGCGACCAGAACTGCACACAGTACTCCAGCTGTGGCCTCACCAAGGTTCTATACAACTCCAACATCACCTCCCTATTTTGTAATCTATGCCTCGACTGATAAAGGCAAGTGTCCCATATGCCTTTTTCACCACCCCACTAAATGTCCCTCCGCCTTCAGAGATCTATGGACACACACGCCAAGGTCCCTTCGTTCCTCAGAACTTCCTAGTGTCATGCCATTCATTGAATACTTCCTTGTCAAATTACTCCTTCCAAAGTGTATCACCTCACACTTTTCAGGGTTAAATTCCATCCGCCAGTCATCTGCCCATTTGACCATCCCGTCTATATCTTCCTGGAGCCCAAGACACTCAACCTCACTGTTAACTACCCGGCCAATCTTTGTGTCATTCACTTCAGGTATTTTAATTGGTTAATGATGCTGACCATTCCAGCAGATGAACCTCTGTTCTGATACCAAGGAAAGTGCTTTCAAATGGCTAAATAAATTTGTAGCTGCCCAGGGATTAAATAAATTACATCCGACATTGAACTCTGCTTGCTGATTTTACTCACATGCCTTGACATAATTGTCCCTGAGTTTGGCAGATAGCAGAATAAACAGTTCACTGAACCATGGCCTCAGCTTTAATTGTCAACCAAACTTATTAAACAATGGAAGAATAATTAGCCAGCAGTGGGGACATGTGGCAGATTTTTACTGCAGATTTTAAGATTATCTCACGCAAGCAGGAAATAACAAATGCTCACACTGAATTGTACTTTATGTTCTTTCTTTCTCATTGTCTGTGCAATTCTTTTGGGCTGAGCAACTCTCTCTGCATCTTCAGACAACTTCCCCAGAGCGGGGCCAGAGTGCCTTCTTGCCAAGTCTACAGGATGTTTGCATTTGAATTGATTAGCTTGACTCTTATTTCAAACAACTGGCTCAAGCAAAATGGCAGATTTTGAAACGTTTACATGAAAAGTCAAGGAATATTTTTGCAAGAGAATTTTTTTTTTAAAAAAAGCTGCTTATGTGTCATGAATAGAATTGGAGAAATAAATGTCACGTTGGAGTTGTTAAATATTACAGGTCTGTTGCTCAAGTTTTATTTATCCATCCTTGGGATGTTGGGGGGTGGGGGAGGGGGTCAGTGGCAAGGCCAGCATTGATTGTCCATCCCTAATGCCCTTGAACTGAATGACTGGCGAGGCCATTTCAGAGAGCTCTACGTTGCTGTGGGTCTGGAGTCACAACTAGGCCTGACCAGGTAAAGACAGATTTCCTTCCCTAAAAAGACATTAGTGAACCAGATGGGGTTTTTTAAAATAACAATGGCTGTCGTCACTGAGAGTGGCTTCATATTCCAGATTTTATTAATTGAATTTAAATTCCACCAGCTGCCATGGTGGGATTTGAACCCATGTCCCCAGAGCGTTACCAAAACAAAAATAAAAATATCTGAAGAATCTCAGCAGGTCTGACAGCGTCTGCAGAGAGAGGAACACAGTTAACATTTCGAGTCCGTCTGACCCTTCAACAGAACTCTTCTGTTGAAGAGTCATACGGACTCGAAATGTCAACTGTATCCCTCTCCGCAGATGCTGTCAGAGCTGCTGAGATTTGTTTTTGTTTTGGATTTCCAGCAGTTTTATTGCTTTTACCCCCAGGGCATTAGCCTGGACCTCTGGATTACACGTCCGGTGTCATTACCACTGCACGCCCACCTCCCCCCAAATGCTGAGCTGCTTGACTTTAGCCTGTAAGGTAAGCGTGTGCAGGATGATCTGTGTTATATCCGTCTGCCTTGCATTTTGAAGTTTGTGCTTTGTTTTTCACACACAAAAAAAACCCTTCAGGACATCAAAGACCAAGAAACCCTAGACAAGCTGATGGAAAGCCTGGACACCGACGGTGACGCAGAGTGTGATTTTCAGGAGTTTGTCGCTTTCATTGCCATGGCAACTGTGGCTTGTCACGAGTTCTTTGTCCAGGAAGACGAGTAAGCAGGTCACACAGCGGCTCAATGTAAGCTATCAGTCCCTTCGTCTCTTCCACTTTTAGTGGCTTGTGAGAAGCCAAAGTTAGTCAGATTAATTTATACATAGAGTTCTCAAGAAGAATCATTCATGAGCATCATCTACCAAATACATCAAGCCTCAGTCTGATCACAGGTCCAGACAAATTCAGGTATCCGTGAGCCAGCCAATGACGTTTGTTTTCAGTTTGAAAAGCAGCACTTTTATTGAGGTACATACTGCTCTAGTTGGAGATGGCTTTTGGAGGTGGATTTAAGGAACAGAGTTGGGACAGCATTGAGGGGTCTTCCTGTTGCTTCTAACACATGCTGTATGTGACACAAGAACCACAGGGAACTGGAGGAGGAGTAGACCATATGACCCCATCGACCTGATCCACTATTCAATATGGTCAGGGCTAATCTTGGCTTCAATTCAAATTTTCCACCTGCTCCCCATACCTGCCTATCCCAGCTTTAAATGTACTCAATGATGACACATCCTCTCAGGCAGAGGATTCCAAAGATTCACCATCCTCTGTATGAAGAAATCTTTGCTCAGCTCAGTTTGAAATGATCGGCCCCTTGTCCTGAGGCTGTGCCCCCATGTTTTAGATCCCTCAGCCAGGGGGAGCAACATCTCACTATCTACCCTGTCAAGCCCCTTCATAATCTTGTATGTTTCAGCGAGATCACTTCTCATTCGTCCAAACTCCAGGGAAGTTGCTCGGCCTCTCATCATAGGACAATTCTCATCCCAGGGACCAATTTAGTGAATCTTCGTTGAATCGCCTCCAATGCAATTGTATCCTTCCTTAAATGTGGAGACTAAAACCGCACACAGTATTCCAGATGTGGTCTAACCGAAGCCCTGTACGATTGTATCAAGGCCTCTTCATTTCTGTACTCCAATTCCTTTGCAATAAAAGGCCAACATGCCATTTGCTTTTCTGATTGATAGCTGTAGCTGGAGTAGTCCAAAGGAAGCTTTATTCTACATCTAGTCCCTGGTCTAAGTGAGGCTGGGCTGCTTGTTGAGTATATGGAGCTTGATTTGGTATCTAACCTTGTGCTGTATCAGATCCATAAGTATTTCAGGACATTGGATGAAAGCAAACTTGAAGTTATAGAGTGCCTTCTCAAATCTCAAAGCCATCTCAAAATACTTCGCATAAATTGCAATTATTATCGTCTGTAAGCCCATCTGCTACCTTGTGCTTGCCAAAGTTATAAAAAACATTAATAATCTGAATGACCAATTTAATTAATCTGCTCCTGTTAGCGTTGACTGGAAATATAATGCTGGCCAATACAACTCTCTGCTCCTCTTCAAATAGTATCACACGTTCTTACCGTGCACCTGAGCATCACCACTGAATTATGATGCTGCATTCAGCATTGAAACAGTTCTTCAATACTGCACAGGAATATATCAGCCTAGATTAGACACTGAAGCCTTTGGCTGCGATTTGAATGCAGAGGCAAGAATGACCTCACCTGAACGCTTATAATATGATGAGCAAAGTTTTCAATTCTCAACATTTGTATCTTCTACCCCATACACAATATTAACCAAAAGATGGATATTTATATAATATAACCATTAGTCTACATCTGTCTGCTTATTGTCTCTACTTGTTTGCAAGGGTTGAAAATTAAAATAAAGACTTAAGCGGAATGGCTTCAATGTTCAATGAAAATCAGCGACTCCTCAGTAATCGAAACCCCTTCTGAATGGTTGTGGGGTGCTTGGAATTTATGATACCAAGTACATAACATTCTGCTTATGTTATAAGCACAGATCCTATTGTTCAAGATTTGGTTTTTAACATTTGCCATTCTCTCCTCTAATGTATTTCTGGTTGTTTTTTTTTATAGTTCAGGGAGTTGGAAATAATTGGGGAATGATTTAAAATGGCAGACAAAGGCACTGAGCTCTGGATGAGATTGTTCAGTCAGCTCTCTGCTGCGTCACTGACCTGGTCAGCTTAACATGCTGCCAAGCTGGTGCCAATTTAGGCCGGATTGTGGGTCTGGAGCCATGTAGACAATCTTGAACTCTGTACTTAGGCCTCACACAGCTGGCAGAGACAGGAGACTGTTTAATCCCAACCTCCTGCAGAATATCCATACCTAGATCCCAGAGGTGAAACAGTTCTGACGAAAAGGTCACCGACCTGAAACGTTAACCCTGTTTCTCCCTCCACAGATGCTGCCCGACCTGCTGAATATTTCCAGCGTTTTCTGTTTTTATTTCAGGTTTCCTGTTTCTGCAGTAAGCTTTCACCTCTGGGAAAGGAAGGATAAGGGTGGCAGCCAACAGCCGAGCATGAACCTGCTCAGTGATTGGTTTATCCAAGCTTTCTCTCACAGGGACTTGTTCTTATGGTTATGTGTTTGAGTCCTTCTTGTCTTAGTCTCTAGGGGGGAGGATATTTCCTTGTCGGACGGGCTCGACGGGATTTTGGGAAGCGGGCCGCGATGGGGGCTGGACCGTGATTTCAGGCTGATGGGTCGATTAAGGCCAGCGCAGACTGAAACGCGAGCTGCAGTGCTGAGCGCTGCCTGGATAGGGGAGGAGGAGGGTGAGTGCAAACTTCACGCATGGGTGCAGATTTGCACAGGAAAACCTGCCTGAGCCACAGAGCTGCCTCAGGGAGGTGGACATTTCTCAAAATAAAAAAAAAATAAACATTATAAAAATAGGTTATAAAACATGTCCCCTCATGTGACTCTGCCACATGAGCAGGGACATGGTATTAAGTACATTTCAGAATTTTGATTTTATCTTTATTTGCTGTTGGAACCCTCATCCCACCCGTGGATGAGGTTTCCTAAAGTGCAAAGGCCGCTTGGCCTTTTTGCCCACCTGCCAACCGTAAGGTTCTCTCAGTTAAATTTTTAATGGCCTTAATAGGCTTTTAATTGTCGGTGGGCGCGCTGCCAACTCCGGCACGCGCCCGCTGACAGAAATATTGCGCGAGTGCGCGATGATGTCAGGACGGTCACCCACCGAGCTAAACATTCTCCCCTAGGTGTGGGACTTGGTTCTTAGGCAGACAGTAGACATACTCTGGTATCTGCTTAACACTTGTTTATTCGTGCTACACCCAAACAGGTTACTGAGTAAGCATGTGGTTCCTTGGCGCGATTCCAATCTCTGTCAAGAGCCTAACACATGACCAACTAGTGTCGGTGGTACAGGATCATCTCTGTCATACATGAGTATATCCCACCTGTTAACCCTTTATACTACACCTCCCCCTGATGATGCTATCCTACTTTTTAACAACAACATGAAACTACATTAAATTTCTGCAAGTCCCTTTTTACAACTGCAGATTCTAGTCAACTCCAGCTCTTCCCCTCCCCACAGTTCCAGCGGATTCAATCTCCTTCAGCATTCTCAGCCCTTAGTGAAGACGTCTTGCGGACATGAGGGATTTCTTCCACATCTGGTAAGGCATCGTCATCATTAGCGGAACAAGATAACACTTTATCATCTTTGCTTCCCAGCAAAACTGACAGCAGAGTGTGGCTTTCAGGATGACTGAACAGCAAAAACAACAAAGACTTTGCAATGAAGGACTGACCTAAAAGAGAACGCTGAAGAGAATGAAACTTTGGACCCTCAGGGACTGGAAGGGAAGCACGCAGGACACTCAGGGGGATGTGCTGCTCTCTTGGAAGACTCTGGGGAGAAGCTTCGGAAGAGGAACCATCTTCAACTCCAGGAAGGGCTGGTCACAGCTGTATCCTCAACTGCTGTATCGGAGACTGAAAAGCCGTTGAAGATCTGAGATTTCAGTGAACTTGGGGGAACAAAAAAAAACAACCAAATTCCTGTAAGGCTGTTCAGGAAAAGGAGAAGAGACGACTTCCCAATGATTTTCTGGGAGGGCAGTGGGAAGAGAGTCACATTTCTCTCTGTAAGAGGCTGCTGCACTCTGGGCAATGGGAACAATTGTTGAGGAGGAGATGGGGACAAAACAGCCTCATCGTCCGTAATGAGAGGGATTTCCTGTAGACAGTCTAGTCAGAGGCAAGATTGCTGTACAGGGTTCAGCAGCTTCAGAAGTGCTGAGGCTTCTGCCACAGCCTCTGTGCTGACTGTCAGCTCTGGAGGGAAGTAAACTTTCAGCTGGGACTGAAGAATGGGTGCCCACTGTTCATCCTGGGGAGGTCCCAACTCTTTAGCAGTGTGATCCTCTATGGATTCTGGCAAAAACGTTCTCTCTGTGGATGACTCTTCATGAACAACAGAAGGTATAGTGAGCAACGCATCAGTAAATTCCGTGGAACTAAGGCCTGAATGCTGCTCAGCCACAAAACACAACTGATTCTTCTAAAAAACACCACGGAAACATCATAAGGTACATGCATCAACGGGAAAGGATAAATCATCCTCTGGGGCCTCAATCTCCAGGAGTTCACTCAGTGCTGCAAGGGATTCTTCCTCACCGCTTTCTAGGAAGACCAGATTCAGGTCGAGCAGGTCTTCATGGATATGGTCACCGCCTGCTGCAGTGCCCACTGTATCTGTTTTCTCTGGCCTTGCTTCACAAAGAACTGAGAGATTCATACACCAAACTCCACCTGGGGTCTGGAGTCATAGAGGTTTACAGCACAGAAAAAGGCCCTTCAGCCCATCGAGTCTGCGCCAGTCAAACAAGTACCTAGCTATCCTTATCCTATTTTCCAGCACTAGGCCCACAGCCTTGTATACCATGGCATCGCAAGTGCACATCCAAATACTTCTTGAATGTTATGAGGGTTTCTGCCTCTCCCACCCTTTCAGGCAGCGAGTTCCAGATTCCCACCACCCTCTGGGTGAAAAAGTTCTTCCTCACATCCCCTCTAAACCTCCTGCCCCTCACCTTAAATCTATGCCCCCTGGTCTAGAGGATGGTGTCTCTGTGACATAAGGAACTTATTGCTGAGTGTATAAACGTCGTCAGCTTCTGAAGTCTGCATTTCCCACTGCTCCTAATAAACAGGTTGAAGCCTGTTGCATGAAATATTGTGTCATTCAAATGATGAACATCATCTGGTTTTAAGATTCCTAGAAGTATGTCAACATGGCCACTCAATAAGGACGTACGTTGATTGTGGAGAATGTAGAGAGAATGAACGATGTCACCCCTTGAGGCTAAGAGGAGCAACAACCCGGTCTTTGACTGGAAGGTCCATGCTGCCTGGATTTTAACTTGAAAACTGATAGATAAAGGATCATCGGCTGAAGCTAGTCATCGCTAATATGTTAACAGCCACTCCAGTGTCAATGTTAAAAGAAGTATTGAAGCCTTGAACTTGGACTGTAACTGACCAGTCGTCATGGATTAAGGCTATCTACTCCCCCTTGGAATTCTGTAGAGTCATCATCCTCTGGACCTTCCATTTCTTAGTGGGAATGCCCACTATAAACACTCACTGGTCCGTGATGGTCAAAAAGGCTGGATTTGCAGAAGTGTTTGAAATGCCCAGTCTTGCCGCACTGGGGATGTTCAGAGCCTCCTGCTGGGCAGTCTTGGTCTTTCAAACATGAGTTTTGACACCACATCGCAAGCATCTCAAAACGGCCGGCGGCGTCGAGTTTTCCGCCCTTTCAGTTTGTTTGGAGGGTTTTTGTATGGGTGGAGCTATTGCCTGAGGGGCTACCCAATCTGCGGAGTCATGTGAAGCCTCTGAGTCACCACAAATTATAGCCCAGTTTGGCATTCGCAGTTCAGGTCTCTTTGCATACTGAACCACCTGCTATATAATGGGGTCACATGGTGGATTAAAAAAGGTATCAAAGGCTTTAAGAATGGAGCCAAAATCCATGGTGGACTGACGCCTTGGAGAACTTCATCTTCTACTTATGTCATAATTTGTCCCTCTCACTTGGTTTGATCCTTTATTGTTGCAGGTTTCTCCATTTAGTACTTTCGTTAGCGTTTTGTCTGTTGGTTGTTACTTCCCAAGGGTACTCCATGTCTTATCTTCTCATCCCAGGCTGGTCCTCTTTGGGTTTTCCCTCCAGTTCTGTATTAGCCAGGGTAGGAGCTGCTCAGTAGGTACAGACAGTGTTACCTCTCTCCAGTGTGCCTCGTTCTTGTGCCAAAATTTCTTCAAACTGCTTTCAAAGGTTTCTTCACTCTGCAGTTCCTGCTATAACACTGATGTGTTTTTTATACATCGATGTCTCTGCTGCTGCCACCATGTTCTGAGATTAGTCTGTCTGTTTTGAGCTCTAGGTGTGGTACTTGGTTCCTAGACAGACTGTAGACATACTCTGGTACCTGCTTAACATTTGTTTATTAGTACTACGTCTAAACAGGTTACAGAGAAGGCATGCTGCTCTTAGACATGATTCTGACCGCTCATGAATCTAACGCATGACATACTGGTGTCAGTGATACATCATCATCTGGAATAGACTAGCATATTCCATCTGTTAACCCTCTGTACTACTTATTCATTGTAACCCAGGCTTGAAACCTATAGCATAAGGGTCTGGCACATATAGGGTTAATGGGTGGGACTAAGTATAGTATGATCCACACTGTGATATAAGGCGGCACATGACCCAGACCCAGGGTCAGTATGGTGTTGAGCAGCCATCTGTCTAGACCCAAGCATGGAGACAGCTCCTAACCTGTACCCTTTATTGTACGTGCATAAATAGTTCTGGTAGTTAACCAAGACTTACAGTTAACCTACAGAAGATGATGGAGACTTCTGTAAGACATACTGTTCAGTAACCAACACCCTCTCAACAAAATCAATCAGGCCTGAGAAGCCAGGAAAGTTCATTAACACAGGTGTGTAGTATAGCCAGCCATGTACTCGCCGATACTGCGTCAGATAGCACTGTAAACAATTTATTCATTAACTGAATGAGCCAGACAGCTGGCAGAGAAAGTGAGCTTGTCTAGTGAGCAGTCCACAGTAATTTTAGTCAATTTGCTTTCAATACGGTTGCTCAAACTCTTCAGCACAAAAAGAAAATGCCTCAGAGCTGAGACCAACCAAAAAGATGCAAACTCCCTCCCAGATCACAAGATCACATCAGATCGACCCCATTGTCAAGTACCTAGGGTTTGATGTGTACTCAAGGTGAGGGCACCAATCCCTGGCCTGTCTAGCTATGTCTATTGACGTCCATTTTGCTGTAGTGTTCTTGCTGTGATTTGTGCAGCAAAGCACTCTTAAAGCTTACTTACTGTGCTTAAAGAGCAAAACCCAGAGCTAAACAGTTACAGCAAAAATATTTTACTGGCCAGAGCTACAGTGCACTATAGGCGAAAGGAAAATAACATTCACATTGTGTTACAATAATGTAACCTAACTTAATCACTCCCTTACAATTATGGTCCAGGTTGAATTTTGCTATTGGATTCTTGACGTAAATTCCTTGGGGTTGATTCTACATGTCTTTGACAATGACAGCCTCAGAATATGAGTGTGTGGCCTGACCAGTCAGCTCACAGCGGTGATGTGGCAGGGTTTCATTGTAAGCGAGGCTGTGTGCCAGCTGCCCATAGTGTCAGCCTGTTTCAGATGAGCGTCCCCTTTAAATATGGAAATGGAGGCCCTGAAATGCAAGTAGAGTGGACCAGCCGTCAAGTGCCAGTACAGAACTGGAGGGAAGACCCAAAGAGGACCAGCCTGGGATGAGAAGGTAGGACATGGGGCAGTCTTGGGAAGAACAACTAACAGACAAAACACTGAGGAAAAATAATAAAAGGATCAGAGAGAGAGAGAGAAACAGAGAATAAGTCCTGGGTATAAGAGGGCAACAGTAAGATGTGCCTCAAAGACTTTTGGCAAAAGTTATTCTAAAGTTGCACAGATCTTTGGTGTGGACACCTTTCTGCTCAAAAGGGTGCTGCACATGTTGGGGAAGCTGCGGAGATGAACCTCACACTTGGAAAGAAAAGATTTGACTACAACCTCTCAGATGAACGACAAATCGCTTCCTGATCTCGCTTGTGCCCTTCCCTCAAAGAACTTTTAACGGGAGTTGGATTTATGGATGAAGATATGCACTCAGGCGGGACTCACTGACTGATTATTGGAATCGTCTTTGATGCATATTTAATTAAAGTTAGATCTTTGCGATGAGGTAGCTTTCTTACGATTATTGTTTTAGCCGTTTCATGTATGCGGGACAGCATTCTTCACCAGTGTCTGACTCTGAGGGGATCTATTGAAACGTCTGCCGAGGGTGACTTTGCCTCATGTCAGAGCCACGTGACTACGGTGAGCCAGATGTGATGTCGGAATGGTTACATTTCACAACCCAAAGCATTAACAAACGAGCAATGTGCCCGAAACTAATTTCCACATGGATAAGAATATAGTGAATTGTGAAGTAAATTAGCCCTGGTTTCATGGGAAGAAAGCTACATGGGGAGAGTTTTTAAAACATCGAGCAGAATCGATACTGTAGGCACCAGCAGTTTATTAAGCAGGGACCGTGAGTAACAAGCCGTAAGACCTGAGTATTAAATGGACAAGATTCTTGCAAGATTCAGAAAGGATACTTCCTCTCCCAACAGAACAGTGAAGTCCCAGATTAACACTGAGTCATTTAAAACCTTTGGATGAAAAAAAACTGTGAACAGCTGGATTCAGAGTTAAAAGGGGAAGGAGGTGGTGGAATACAATTACTCTGGGCACCTGAGGATAAATGTCATGCTAAGAAAGTTAACAGGTCAAAGGCCTGTAATGTATGGTGGAAGGTCTGATAGATATTTCACCGAGGGCAGGAATGGGGGGTATTGTGCTGAATGTAGAGACCGAGGGGAACGGGTTGCCCCAGTTGGTAGCACCTTTATCTCCAAGTTAAAAGATCTGTCGATTTAAACCTCTCGAGCTTGAGAACTCCACTTGGCCAAGTTGGTTGGTGCCTCGGTCCCCAGCAGCAGCCAATAGTGTGGTGTCCCTCGAGAATCCTGCAATTGTTGAAGCAAGTAAAGGGGCGGAGATGGTCAGCCTTGGGGTCTTGAACTTCATTTCTTTAAATAAAGAAAGGCTGAAGAGGACCCAGCGGGCCAAAGTGTCTATCTGTATATCTACGGTAAACTCACTCATTTGAACTACAGAGCAGCAAAATCCTTAGGTTCCCAGAAAAAAAGTCCCAAAGGAGATCTTGTTTCATTTTGGTGTCTAAAACTATTTGAGTTTATTTACCTACTTTTCTTTCACAGGGAACTGGAAGCTTAAAAGCATAGCAGGGCACTGCCGACACTGCAGAAGTAATAAGCAGCTCCAGGCAGGCATGCCGCTTGCAAACTAACCTTCGCCTCCGTTTAATTGTGAAGAAGCCCATTATCTTGCCTAACGCACAGGGTTTCAACCACACACACTGATGGAGCAGCACTAATTCCAAAAGCGATGTAACTCGATCCAGGGTGACAAAGGTTGTGGAATGCCTAGATTTGTTTAACCAAGTAAAGGATTAACAATGTCTCTTAGCGTAGATGAAAGGCTGGATCAGTGAATGGTTAAACGTGCTTGTAATGGATCCATAAATAAAATTAGTCACATTGGACAACTGCACACAGTTTTGCCTGGCTGTTTTAACTCCAGCTCTCTTCTAAGATGCTCATTCCCGCTGAGTTTGGGTTCTCTAAGCATTGGCTGACCTCCAGTATGAAGTGTCAGGTGGCTAATTTTTCAGTGCCCAGTCTGGTAATTCTTACCCACACACGCTTCCCAGCTGTGGCCACTGAATAGTTGGGAGTGGGATCCCTGGCAGTCTCCCGTTTCCTGGACCCTGGATTAAGCTGCCTCTCCCAACAAACAAATTACACTTATACAATACCTCGAACATAGTAAAAGGTCCCTTGCCTCAGCTGAGAGCACATGGCCATTGCAGACAGCTGTTAGAACCTGGAAATGTTCCTCAGCATTGATCGCATGGGCTGTTGATTCCAGTGGGAAAGCCAGTGCTTGGTTATGCTGAGAGAGAGGCTGAGGCCTAGGATTGGGAGGGTGCTCGGGGGCCTTATGCTGGGGTCAGAGGCCTGGTCATCACAGGGGCCTGTGGGCAAGCACCTAGATCCAGGAGGTCGGAATAAAGGCCTCCTTCCCCTCCTGAATCCACCAAGTCCCCTTCCCAATGAAGCTGTCCGCTTCTCTGACACCCGGGAAAACTAGTCAACAACCGTTACAGTTTAAAACCCGAACGGTTGCCTGGCCCACAGCATCATTATCATATTTAAATTCCCAAACCACCTCCTTGGATCAGGCTGATCAGCCGATCGTCTTTCAGCTTCGGTTAGAGCCGGGAAATGGTCAAGTTGGAGGTGGTGATGTGTCGGGAAACAGACTTTTCTGACTTTAAATCCCACCCAACCCAAACCCAACCTTTTTTTTTAAAAAAAAGTACAATTCCGCACCCGCCACCACCCCCCCCCCCCCCACACCCCCACCCGCCCCCCCACCCCCCAAGCTGTGGAATCAGGTCCCTCTCTGTGGATGATGAAGCCTAGGAGCATCACTAAGTAAGAAAGAGGAGCGAGCCAAGGATGGATAGATAGATGGAATGTCAGATGACAGACCAGGTGGGATGGGAAGGGAGAAACCATTGCTCGAGATGCTCTGACTATAATTTGAAAGCTAACAGTGGAACCAAGTCAGGCCAGTCTGAGCGACTGAAATCCACTTGCCATCCTAACTTGGAAATATATCACCGTTCCTTCACTGTCGCTGGGTCAAAATCCTGGAACTCCCTCCCTAACAGCACTGTGGGTGTGCCTACACCACACGGACTGCAGCGGCTCAAAAAGGCAGCTCACCCCCACCTTCTCAAGGGGCAATTAGGGATGGGCAATAAATGCTGGGCCCAGCCAGCGAAGCCCCACATCCTGTGAATGAATTAAAAAAAAGAGAATGAGTGGGGAAGAACTGGAGGAGGATCCCAACAATTGCAGCTAATTTGAAAGGCAACAAGAAGGTTAAAGAGGAAGAGGATTAAGTTGCAATGGGCATCTGAAGTGAGATAATCGATAATGTGCCCAAGCCTATAGCTTTTGTAACATATACACATAGTCAAGAATCATTATCAATATCCATAATCTATTAAGGGTTTCCATGTTTCAGTCATGGGACTAACTGCCAAAAAAAAAGCCTGAAAGACAAACAGTAAACATTTCCTTAGATTAAGCACTTAATTCAGCAAACATGTGGTTCAAAAATATGTGTTATCAGACAAGGAGCTCTTTCTCCAGTTACTTTACAGACCCAAAAAGCCCCAACATAAATTAGCATTCAGCTGCTCATGCCAACTCACTGTTATTTCAACAGTCTTGTTATGATTGGGCTACTAAGCACAAAACACACAGCTAATCACGGGGACTGATGCTCAATGAAACCCCTTTATGGAAATAGACGGAAAAGGTTACGGATGCACTGAAGATCCCCGGAGCTCCTCACCTGTGAGGTAGTCAAATACAACCTGTCGCCGCCCTATTGTTGAAACCAGTTTTTTGCAAAGTTCTGGCTGAAAGATGCATCGTTTGCGTGACACCGTTACAATACCTCATCAGGAGTGAATGGAAAAACATCAATAGAGTACCCAGGACAAGAGAAGGGATCAGCAGCCAAAGACACAGCCAACTCCCAGTTATTCTATCCGTGCCCTTCAGGGTGACTATTAAGATAAAGTTGGGAGGCATCCTTGACCCAGCAGGTGCAAAGGAAACCTATTCTAATAAACCTGGTCACTGAGCAACATTGGTCACAAGTTGTCAATTGTGTCATTGTTGTGAGGATCTTTAGACACTTGATACGCTTGTCTTTGCAAAACACACCATAATGGTAATGTTCCTTCGACAAAATGTTAAGGCTACAACTCCGTTTTATTCCATTGTGCTCGCTGAAGCCTGCATCCAATTCTATATTCCTTCCCTTCTCCCACAAGCATCCCATTCATTTGTCATTTGCCACTGCTGCAGGATGAAGGTAATAGGTTGCCAAGAGGGCATGTCAAAGGTGATGATGTGGCTTCCATGCCCAACCAATAAAGCTTGGCAAAGTCGACAATACGATAAACAACATTCAACCAATAAAACAACCCTACAGAAACCCTCAAATACAGTTAATGCAGTGAGACATGACATTAACATGACTTCACCAAAGCTGCATTCTATATTCCATTAACTGTAAATGGCAGGAAAGGATATTACAGTATTTGAAGGGAATTTCATGGTGCAATATTTATTCTGGGATCTTGGACCATGCTTCCCAAAGAAATTTTGATGCCTTACACTTTTCCATGCGTTTTCCAGTACTTTGAACTGTACTGCACCCTTTTCCAACATTTCGACTCTCTTGCCGCACTCTTTTCTGTATGATTTTCTGATGCTAGGCCCTGCTGATCCCACCCAAATTGTGGATCTGTTCCACTTTCCGTATGTCTGTGTGTGTGTGTGTGTGTGTGTTTTCCTTCGAGTAATGCCCTCTGACTATAACTAGTCAAGTTAAGAAAGCCAATCCAATCCAAAATGGAATAAAAACAGAAAATGCTGGAAAAACTCAGCCGGTCTGGCAGCGTCTGTGGAGAGAGAAACAGATTTAATGTTATGAGTCCGTATGACTCTTCTTCAGAGCTCTGAATATAGGGACTGGAAACATTAACTGGGTTTCTCTCTCCACAGAGGCTGCCAGACCGGCTGAGTTTCTCTGTTTTTATTTCAGGTTTCCAGCAGCTGCGGTCTTTTGCTTTTACCAATCCACAATGGATTGAGGTAAAACAATGAAATACAGGACAAAATGTCCAACATGGTGTTAAAAGGAAGTGTCATTGAATAAACTATATTCTGCAACAATCAGATTAATCTGTGGTTTGACTATGATTTGAATAAAATGGCCCAGCAGAGTTTGAATATAGTGCTATTAATATGTCACAGAAGTCAAAATCCACAATGTGACTTTCATCCTTAACTCTTTTATTTTTCAACACTGAGTCTTTCCAATACCAATACTCTTTGAATCCTCTCGATAATTGCATGACCTGATATTTTTAATAAAAATATATTAATTTCCTGTCCTTTGCTTCTTTTAAGATGCACTTAACCATTAAATATAACATTCTCCAAAATGTATTTATGAAAGCTGTAGCTTAGCAATAAGAATTGTCATGAGGTGAACATTTCCATCTCTGGGAAACAATGCATTTAGACATATTTCTATTCGTAATGCATATCTTAGCTTCAGTAACTTTGGTATTTTATTCAATTTTTCATCAAAATAGATAACCTAGCATAATATAAATGAAGGATTAGCAGTAGTGTCTGCAGATTTGGACAGTGTCGTGAAAAGACTGTCTCTCATCTCATTGACCTGACCTAACATACTTGCTCAATTTTAGACCACTGAGCAAGTAGATAACGTAGCTACGAAACAAACTACCTCAGGCAACGGTCCTGGACCTTGATGAAAAAACGTGTCCCCTTTGTGTGAGCAGGGGCAACAGAGATCCCTGGGCAATGTCCACAACAGCCCTTAATCAAATCACCGCTAATACACACCACCAGCGTGCACAAATCTCACCATTCACCATCCGCAAACGGGTGCTAATGGGACGACTTCCGTGGGTGGAGTGGAGAGCGTGGAGTTTTGGACGGGAAATCCGCAGGTCTGGAATTTCCTAGTTTTAACAGAGTGTGACTTTACCCTTGGCTTGTTCCCTGTCTGGAGAGCAGCTGGGTGATTTCTGTTCGAGCAGGGAACATTCCGACCAACGCTTTCACCATTAGTAGGGAGCCTGCAGCTACTACTGAGAGCATAGGGTGGAGTGGGGCAGGAATTCCCCACCACCATTTACCTTTCAACAATTGAAGGAACCCAATTTACAGTGTTCAGCATCATGACAGTGGATTACAACCTAAATTACTTAAGGGCATATTGCACTTTTAAAAGGAAAGGTGTGTTTTTTTTAAGAAGACGGACAAGCTGGGAATGTAAAGTAACCATTTACTGGAAAGCTCCTCTGTGGATTATACTTGACTAACTAGTCCAGAGAGATCATGGGATGTCTCACTTAAATTGGTGTCAAGGCCTGCTTCAGACAGAGGCACTTGAAAGGAAGGGATGAAATGCAAAGGACTGAACTTTAATCTCCTGCAGTTGTGGAGACAGAACACTGATTGCCACATCTCAGTAAAACATCCAAATCATTTCCTGTTGAGTTATATCTCAGAATGTGGAAATAATCCGAGTTGAAAGAAAATGGACTGTGGGCGAAAGATGTTTGTTTTTTTCCCTTCCAGGAATACACAAGGTAAGGGGTTAAAAATCTAGCTGCAGACCTGACCTGTGTCTTCTAGTTCTGGTGCACTAGTGAGAGTCACAGCAGAAGATGATAGACTAGGCACCCCTCTGCCACTTGTAGTCAAAGGCTCTTTCTTCTTTCTCTGTCACTGGAAGCAAGTCACCTATTCCACAGTCAAAAAGGAATAGCACAGCTTCTTCAGCCAACCTAAGTTTCTCCAAACCAATTGCTCAACTGCCAAAGTCAGCTCTACTGGAATCATTCAACTAAACAGCTGCAACATTTCACCATCTACACCTCATGGACAAGCCAAAGACTGATTCATATATCTTTAACTTTTATTTTTGGACTCAGTTTCTCATTTCTGATCTGTGTGCATGTGTGTTGTGTTTTTAATTTTTTTCCTCCTTGGGATTTTAGTAACTAATAAACTTACTCTTTCTTTGACTCAAGAAAGCCTGGTTAAATTGGCTCCCTCTGAATAAATACATTTGGACTGGGAAAAGGTATCCTAAGAAAAAGGATCCCTTTTAAATTAACCTTGTTGTGACCAACCAGGAGGGGTTGAATAAAGAAGGGGAGCCAACTTATTCCTCCTCACCTGGGAGCATAAAGAAACTGGGATCCCATTTGGGAAGTTAACAATTTGGGGTATCTTGTCCAGGACCTCACCTGAAGACTGGGCATAACATCAGTAATGTCTATTACAATCATCACATATAATATTCATTGTACCACATCATTATTACAGTTTCAGCTATTCCATTGCTGATCTGCAGGTTTTTTTATTCATTTACAGGATGGGGTTGCTACTGGCTAGGTCAATATCTATTGCCCATCCCTAATTGCCCTTGAGAAGGTGGTAGTGAGCTGCTTCTTGAACCACGGCAGTCCAGGTGGTGCAGGTACACCCATGGCACTGTTAAGGAGTAATGAGATGATTTTCACAGCTGATAAAATGCTCATTATATCCAGACTTTAAAAAAATTACTCAGTATCTGAATCTGTTTATTGGTCATTGATGGTTAAGTGAATTGGAAAATCGAGTAGTTATTCCCTCGCAACCTCACTGGTCAATAGCAATCACAAGATGACCCATACCACATGGACTGCAGCAGTTCAAGGTAGCAGCTCACCTCCACCTTCTCAAGGGGCAGTTAGGGATGGGGTAATAAATGCTGGCCCAGCCAGTGAAGCCCCCATCCTGTAAATGAATAAAATAAAAATCTGAGATTTGCTTTTGTGCATTGACTTTTTTAATGCTGTGGGGATTGACCTTGGAAACATTGTGACTCTCTTCACCATTCATTATCTTTAATGCCTCAGTAACACTTCTTGAAAGGAAATTTACTGTCATGCAGTTGCTCGTTATGGAGCTTTTACTTGTTCTGATCACGTATTTGCAACCAAGGCAAATGAGCTTGCTCCATTAGGTTGTTTCCACAGACCCACCTCAATCAGCAGGAGTTACTATAGAAATGGGCATTTTACTGGGAACCTCCACCCACTGCATCACCATAACTCTGCCTAGAATACAGTGGAAACACTGGATACCCAGGAATAAGTTCCCATTACACTTCTAGTAAAGTTAGTGAAATAGCAAGAGCAGCTTCAGGGAAACTTCTGGGCCTTATTACAAGGGACCTGAAATCTCCTGATAGAGATCGAGGGCCTATAACGCAATTGGCTTGAGACTATTGCCACCTGCCAGCAAGGTGATCCAAAGAGGGCTGCACTAACTGGGGTACACATCTCACTTGAAGGATGTCACCTCCAAATGTGTAGCACTGTCTCAGCCTGGACTGCACTGGAGTGTCCACTCAGATTCTCAGCCCAAACTCCTGATTAGATGCCCCGAACCTGCAGCCTTCGAATTAGAAGTAACCTTGAGATTGTCACTCTGAAATACCCTGTGGTGATATCCAGCACACCAATCCAATCTGACATTAACAGTTTGATATTAATGACCAGACACTCAGCACATCTGATGTAGTAACACATACATGTTAGAAACAGATAAATGGGGAAAATTATGCTTCTTTAGAATTTTATGCTCTGTGCATGGATCATGGTTGGATAGGCATTATTAATTCATTTAGCATTCCACGCATGCCCGTCAAACTGGAATCGGTGATCCAACGAGATTGTTTCAGGATTTGCTTGCAGTTCTATGTAATTAAACTGCGCGTGTGCAGAGGCATTTGGAAGAGAAGCCACAATTTAGCCGACACTTCATCAGCTGAGAAAGGTGTCGGTTGGCTCCTTTAAAAGGTGAGGGAGGTTCATGCTAGACAATGACGCAGTATCATTACCCCCAGATCAGGCGGACAGGTTTCAGCCTCATGTCGTCGAGCCCACTTCAGGTGACCCAGCTGTCAAAGCTCCGCCAACTCTTCCAAATACGCTCATGTTTTTCACTTTGCTCGTTTCCCTTGTTTGAATTTAGGGGGCGTGGAGGTTTAGAAACAGTTGCTTGTACCGTAATATTAATCAGAAGGTGAAGATTTAAAAAAAATATCGATGTATGGCAAGGTCAGCATTTTTGTTGCCCCTCCCTAATAGGCATTTTGGTACAACCGAGTGGCTTGTTCGGCCATTTCAGAAGGCAGTTTAGGGTCCAGCACATTGTGATGTGGGTCTGGAATCACATGTAGGCCAGGCTGGATAAGGGCTGCAGGTTTTTTCTTTAATTCATTCACGGGGATGTGGGCTTCGCTGGCTGGCCCAGCATTTATTGCCCATCCCTAATTGCCCCTTGAGAAGGTGGTGGTGAGCTGCCTTCTTGAGCCGCTGCAGTCCATGTGGTGTAGGTACACCCACAGTGCTGTTAGGGAGGGAGTTCCAGGATTTTGACCCAGCGACAGTGAAGGAACGGCCGATATATTTCCAAGTCAGGAAGGTGAGTGACTCGGAGGGGAACTTCCAGGTGGTACTCGCATCCTGAATTGTGACTTGATCCCAGAGCCTTACAACTCAGAGAAGAGTGCCCCCAACTGAGCCACAGCTGGTACCAGGCTCTCTTTACACTCTGTTATGGCTGGAACCAAACAAATTAACCAAGGGAAAAACTAATCAACAAATGTAATTAAAGTGGTAGCCCCTCAAAGGGGCACTGTAAAAAAAGGACAAAAATTTAAAGGAAACTTATCAAACTAAATCATAATGATATTGTGGGAGCTGATCAAGCACTCCAGCCCCATGTGCTGCCCACTGATTGCTGAAGGTCTCAAGTATGCCAACATACACCCTGTGCCCCCTCTCCAGGGACACCCGGCCATGAGCATAGCAACAGAAAAGGGGCGATCTCAGCCACCCACTGCCTGGACCTGTTGATGGCCAACTTGGCCAGGCCCAGGAAAAGGAGATTTCCCCCTCCCTCCCAGCTCCCCCCCCTCCCCTCTGCACCACGAGGCCAAAGATCAGGAGCGTGGACCTGAAGTGCAAGCAGGACTCGAGGAACGGCCCCTTCGGAGGCTTCAGAAAGGGGCTCCGACCTCAACAGTCTCGCTTTATGCTCTCCTGAGCGCAACATCAAACAAATGGACAAGCTAACACAATCAGTTAAAGTGATAACCCCTTAAAGGGCACTGTAATGAAAGACAGAACTATTAAAGGGAATTTAGCGAATTAAATTAAGAGTAAAGTGTCAGTCCCAGGGCCGATGATGCACTGCAGTCCTACATAGTGCCCACTGGTCACGGGTGGAGTCTCTCTTTATAATCTTTTGAGTAGAGATGGAAACATAAACTAAGTAACCAAGAAAGAAAAGCCAATTAAACCAATCGACACCCTTTAAAGGGGCACTGTAACTAAAAGAGAATTTAAAGGAGCCGTACATAATTAAATGGGAATGTGATTCGGGGCTGATAAGGCTCTCCGGCCCCCATGGTGCCCACTAGTCGCGAAAGGGCTGACGGGTGCCAGTGGCCACTGCGCGCTCCCTTCCCAAGGACTCCCGGCCATGAACGTAGCTCCAGAAGTGGGTGGGGGTCAGTCAGGTCGGATGTCCCCCTCGACAGCTCGGCCAGGCCCAGGAGCAGGCTTACAAAGAGGTCCTCCTCCCTGCACACCCTCCTCCTCCTCCTCCTCTCTCTGCACTGGGAGGCCAAAGATCAGGAGCGTTGAGCCTGAAGTGCAACCAGGACTTGAGGAGCGGCCCCTTCAGACGCTTTACAAAGGGGCTCCAACCTCAGCAGTCTTGCTTAATGCTCTTTTGAGCACACCTGGGACCGAATCAACAGGTCAAATTAAACCAACAGATCAAATCAAATTAAAGTTACAGTCCCTTAAAGGGGAACCGTAATGAAGGAGAATTTTTTTTTCCCAAACAGGAAACTTAATTAAATCGAATTAAAATTTTGGGGGCCGAGGAAGTTCTCCACCCCCACCCCTCCCCCCACCATGGTGTCCACCGGCCGTGGGAGGCCTCAAGTGCGCCAGTGTTGTCTTGAGGTAAAACAAGAAAACAAATCAAAGCGACAGCCCCCTTAAAGGGGTCAGTCTCTCTTTATACCCTTTCTTTTGAGGTAAAACTATTTCTTTTAAAAATTGAAAAATTAACCAATTGAAAAAAAATTATTTGCTAGCTCCCTGAGAGGTGTAGTGAAGAAGTATTAAAAGGGACCCGCCAAATTAAATTAAGGCACCATTTTGGGGGCTGAGGGAGCTCTTCAGCCCCCATGGTACCCACTAGCTGTAGGAGGCCTCGAGTGCATCAGTGGGTGTTTTGATTTATACTCTTTAAAGGGGATAAATGAACAAATGAACAAATTAAAGGGGCAGCCTCTTAAAGGGGGACTGCGACAAAAAAGACAAAATCACAGAGGAAACCTTCAACAGTCAAATTAAAATGTGGTTATCGGGATCAATGAGGTGCCCAAGCCCCCTTGAGGGGTGTCTCGCTTTATATGTGCTCTAGGTGCTTAATTAAACAATGCCCTTCACTTGCGCACTTTAACAATTTAACTAACAAAACCATTAACAAGGCTCGTTAGAAACTGAGTACAGGCCGGTTCCAACTCATGCCATACAGGACCTGTAATACCAGGATATTTTCAATCAGATAGGTTTTGATTAATGATATCGCATACATTAAAAGGCGTGTTAAGAAGCTCTATTTCTCCACCCTGATTCGCAAGCCCCAAGCAGTTAGGAATCCTTTTGCAGAGTCTTCACTCAATCCCCCTGCTGCTGCCACAGATCGCACCTTTGGGTTAAAGAGAGGCTTCTTCGAAACGCAGTAATAAATGGGCCTTGATCGTCTCCACTGTTCACCTGTCTGCTGAATACAGGGTGGCTTGTCACTCAAACAGCCCAGGAACAAAAGGCACGGCTTAAATACAAAATCAGAGGTGTGCCCGTGTTTTTAATTTATTTGTCATTCAAACCTCGGCTGAGGTTGACTCCACGCCAGAGTGATGGGCGTCCAGTGCCAGCTAAGGAAAGGAATGTTTTTTTAAAAAAAAATTCTGTTATTCATAGCCAGTGCCATTAGTGTGCATTCCCAGGTCAGCTATAGGATGGGTGAGAAGCAGAGTGAAGCTTCAGATCTCTACTCCCCCACCCCGGCAACCCCCGCTGTCTGTTTTGACCCCGACGTCAAAATGAACTCAGTGTGGCAATAGTGTCACGTACCCAGTTCCCACATTTGCAGCTCCGAGGTGATTTTGTAAGCTCTGTGCCAAACTGGGAGCAGTGAAGGCTACCCGCAATGGAGAAGAGTTAAGGGCATCCCATTCATTTGCGTTGGGTTCAATCCTGGGTCCCAGAGGTGAAAGTGCATTACGCTAATTATCGCGCCACCTGATCCCATCTTAATGAAACAAGGATGCAGTATATTTTCCAGGCTTTTGTACACAAAACAAATACAAATTATACAATGGAGCAGCTGTGCCCCAGGATTAGAATTCTCTTGCCTGAGTCGCCTCAGCATGTCCACACCGTTTGAAATGATAATGCCAAGTTACATATGAAAAGGAAATCAAATAGAGGGGGTAATCCCCAATTGATGAGGATTGGTGCTGGGCTAAATCGGTAGAGTTGCCCGGGTTTGCCCTTTTAAATTAGGCTGTGTCTAAGATGGAAGGATACACAGTGTTAAAATCTTTGCCCTTTTCCACCACAGACCCAAACCCACGACTGTGAGGTTAACTGGAATAGCCCTCCCGGTTTAACTGCTGCCCAAACCAGTCCTAAAGCCAGCTGCTACCACACAAAGGCTCTCCATTCCGAGGCTGTGGGGATCGCGGAATATGGGGAACAGCTGGGAAAGCGGAAAACTGAGGCCCAGTTTCAGCCGTGAATGGGGGAGGGGGCTCTATGGTCCAGCCCTGCTCCTATTCCCTCTGCTCCGTGTTCCCGCGCTCCTGCACTGGAAAAGGCAGACAAGACGCCGGGATATCCCAGACAGGTCGCTGCAAAAATATCCAATACCATCCGTTTCCAAAGGGTGGGCAGCTGAGTGGAAGCCTCCTGAAAGGTGACAGGAGAGGGCCAGGCAGTAAACAACCTCACCATCCGGAAAATAGGAGCAAAGAGTCTCTATTGAGTGAAACGCAAATGGAGAGAGGGAGAGGCAAGGACTCCAGGTTTAACAGGTCAGTCCAGGTAATAGGATAACAATTGTTTGAAACCAACTTTAAGAAACAACTGAAAATGTCACGACTGATTTTACTTAAGCTAAAATTAAATAACTTGAGATAAACTGATGGAAATAGGGACACTATTCTTCGGCTACACAAGATTCTGGCGCAGCTCGGTTTGACATACCATACCCAGCTTTAGCTCCTATATGGCAAAGAACATGGAGATGGTAATGAAGAAGGTGACAAAACTGTTACCCAGTCCGGGGGCTCTGAATGGTCGGTGTCATGACAAGATAAATGGCATTCCCTTAGTGGCACTGTGTGTGTTTGTGTCTGTGAGTGTGTCTGTAATTTTTTCAGTGTATGTGTGTGTATATATGGGTGTATATGTATGTCTCTGTGTGTGTGTGTGTGTGTATATATATAAGTCTGTGTGTGTGTGTGTATATATGTATGTGTCTGTGTGTGTTTGTGTCTGTGAGTGTGTGTGTGTGTGTGTATGTGTATGTGAGTATGCATGTGTGTGTCTATGTATTTGTGTGTCTATGTCTATGTGTGAGAGTGTGTGTATGTCTGTGTATGAGTGTGTGTGTGTGTGCGTGTGTGTGTGTCTCTGTGTGTGTCTATGTGTGTGTGCATGTGTGTGAGTCTGTGTGTGAATGGGTGTCTCCGTGTGTATGTCTGTGTGTATCTGTGTGTGAGTGGGTGTGTGTGTGTGTGGCTGTGTGTGTATGTGCATGTGTTTATGCATTTGTGTGGGGATACATATGTGTGCACACATGTTGTACGTGTGCGTGTATGTGTGTGCCTGTGTGTGTCCTTGTGTGTGTGTGTGTGTGTGCGTGTGTGTGTGTGTGTAGCTCCCTTTTAATTTGTGTGACATTCGATTTAAAAATAACCCAACAGACAAACTGTAGACTTAAAAAAGACAAAGGTCAGTTTATTACTAAACTACTGCCAAGAGTTATTCAAGTAAAAGTAATAAAGTTATTAACTAAAATACAGATGCAAATATTAAAATGCAGTTAAAGGAAAAAAAGATACTTGAAGATGAGATTTCAAATCTGTGAGATATTGTTGCAGGCTTGCACTCCTTCTCTCCAAACTGAAGGGATTGAAACCTGAAGTTTGGTTTAGCAGCTGCGATGGCTTTTGGAGTAGAATAATCAGACTTTTCCTTTGTAGGTGGACTCGATTGGTAGATCAGATGCTGGAGAAAGCATAGGCTCCTTTCTTTACTGGAGACTGCAGGTACTGGCACTGGGAGACTGCCTGTTATTTTCTCCACAGCCCAGGGAGGGTTTTCTCGATGCCTCACCCTGTAACTCCCAATAGCAGTGATGCCCCAGCTCTCACATGGGGCTCATGGCTGCTTCAGCTGAGAGCTGTGTGCTGGGGTTGTCTCTCTCACTGCCACACAAAATGGCTCCTTCCAGCCTCCTCTATGCAGTCCAAAATCACAAAATGGCTGCTGGTCCAAACTGTTGAATTGTGCTGCCGTGTTAGGTATTGGGTTAGCCCCGGTCCAGGGGCATAGGCCCGTCCATTGCACTTTAGCCGAGCTAATTAACCTTTTAAACCTCTCTGCCATTAACTCGAATGGCTCCCACTCTACTAGGTTTGGTGAGATAGGAGAGACCTATTCACACATCCAGGGCAGCCATTGTCAATGAGTTTCCATTTATCCTTGTGGAAATGTGCACAGAATTTCAAACGTCTTCACATGCCTGGGTATGTCTACTTGCGATCCACTTGGAGCCCTCTAGAAGCTTGACAAGCATTGCAGTTGTAAAAGTTCAGGTGACTTCTGGCAGCCACTTTTAAGGCTATAAGCTGTCCGTTTAAAAGAAAGGTTAGCATTTTTGCTAAACTTATAATATCACAGCTACACGTTCATGGGAATCAGGATTAGGCCAAGAGTTGCGAACAGTTTCATTCAAAGTGCACGGTTTTAGAGGGAATACTAATGAGGAAGTGATGGGATTCAGTCCAGTTAGACAAGTTTCTTCTGATAGATATCAAAGAGTCAGGTTACATGTTTGGAATTCTTTTTGGATTCTTTTTCAGACTCACCGCCCTCTGGAACAGATTACTGAAAAATGCGCTTAGTATGAATTCTCCACAGTCCATCGAAAAGCAGTTGAACAAGTTGTTGAAAGAGGAGGCTATTTCCATTCACAGAGATATCAAACTGGGACCCAAACAATTTGTGTGGCACCGCAGTCCCTCCTGGAGCTTTGCTTAATTTTTTTAAGAAGTCAGAGAGGAATTGCCCAATGCTTCCCCTCAGTTATTTTTTGCCTCACCCAGGAGACTGTCTGAATCCGGAGGGTAGACCCGGACATGTGGGTTTCAAATGGCGTGGCGGGTTTAATGAATCAGGTGGTCTTTTCCATCCTTTGCTTACGCATGGTTGTGTGTCCTGGCTGGTCAAGGCACCAATTAAATGCTCCTCAAGAGACTAATTTTGTCATCAGTGAAACGAATAACTCCAGGAACAGAGGAAGCTAAGAGGAGACTTGGTCGAGGTGTTTAAAACCATTGAAGGGTTTCTATGGGGTAAATTAAGAGAAACGTTTTCTGTTGGCTGAAGGGTCGATAGGCAGAGGGCACTTAAGGCGACATAAGGTAAAGCAACAAGTGGTTAGGGTCTGGAATGCAGTGTTTGGCAGGATGGTAGAAACAGATTCAATAGCTGCCTTCGAAAGAGAATTAGATAAATACTTGAAGGAGAAAAAAAAAATGCAGGGATATGGGAAAGGTTTGGGGGAGTGGGGTTAACTGGATTGCTCTTCGTAAGGGCAAACACGGACTCGATGGGCGGAGCGGCCTCCTTCTGCACTGCCCCACTCTATGACTGGAATTTTCCAGCCCCCTCACGGTGGGCTTCCCTGCAGCGGGAGGGGAAGATCCCACCGGCGTGAGGGGCTATGACTCTAGCTCAGGTCTCACAGAGAATGTTCAACATCAAACCATTGGCAAAGTTACTATTGATTAAAGTCCCACTCCAAGTGGTTTAATTGCCACCTTGAAATGTAATTTTTTTCCATTTGGAATTTTCACTTTAGCCATATTCATTTACAAAAATAATTACATTTATTAATCACACAGAATCACAGTGCAGAAGAGGCCCTTCGGCCCATCGAGTCTGCACCGACAGGGGAGGTGTCAGTGAGGTAATGAAATCAGGACCTTGCCCAATGTCTTTCCTGTAGCTAAATGTTAAGGAACAGCCATAAATCCAAGGTTCAAATCTTGGTCTCCATTGAGTAACAGTATAAGTGTGACGATTGTCCTCTGATGTAGCATTGCATCTTCAATACTCTGCTGGAGTTCCACCCTCGAGAAGGTATGCATGTCCTGGAGTGGGGCTTAAACCCACAGCCTCTGACACCGCAGAGCCAGCAATTGAACCAAGCTGGCAACCAAAGAGGCAACAATTGAAATCGAGGGATTGCAATGGAATGGGATAGGGCAGAACAGGAAGAGGTGTTGTGGGACAGGAAGGGACAGAACAGAATGGAATGGGATGGAATGGAACAGGGTGGAAAATAATGGGATAGATTGGGGTGGGACGTGTTGGTAGAGGGTGGGTTGGGTTGGAATGGAATGGAAGGAGATGAGGTGGGATGAGTTGAGATGGGACTGGATGGGATTGGGCAGCTGCTGAGAGGAATTTATGCAGACACCAAAGTCCAATACAAGATCACTCACATTCCCAGCACTCTTATTATTTTTCATTATATAGATTGAGAAATGGGTTTTATTTTGCACATGACATGTTACTCTGCTAATTCCCTGGAAACGTTTACATTTTGCTGCGGCTGGGTTCATGTCGATAGAGTTTTACCCATTTACTATTGTATGATTGCTTCCTGTTGTAGAGTTCACCTTGCTGATGATTATCCTTCCTCTGGTGCCCAGTTTTCCACAATGAGATGGGAAAGAGAATCTTATGAGAAAGTAGCATTTATTCAACAGTTAACTAGGGAAGGGGACAGCCATGTGACTGAATTAATTGAGACCACTATCTGTGTCCATTGAAATGAAATTTTGGACTCCATGTTTGAGTTTGTTTTGAATTTCCACTAATGGATCTGGTTTGAATCCAGCCCAGACTGACTGGACACTCTGCTGATTGCATTAGGGTTTGGGTTAGGTTAGGATGGGGAACGATCTCAGGCAGGCTTAGCCCAGCTCCTAGTTGCTAGGACCACAGCACACATTTGTCTTGGAAAGAAAGGTAAAATAGTGTTGTGCTTACAGTACCCAACTAACAACCCAGGTCACTTGAATTGAAAACCCACCACAGCAACAAACTGAATTTGATAGTTCTTGTAATGCTCACTTGGTGGTATAGAACTTGAGGATTGCTGAAAAAAAGAGACATACTGTTGAAGCTTTCCATCTTGCACTCATCAGGACAGACGGCAGCCAATCAGCAACCTTTTCTCATGCAGTATAAATTGTTGTTCCCTTTGAAATTTGGTATTCTTGCATCTATCCTGTGAGTGTAAGATGAAAAGTTCTTTCAGCGATACAACTAGTAATGGACGGGCTGGCACTAGAAATAAGTAATAGTGAAAGGATCTGAAATGTCAGTTAAAAAAACAACAACTGGATCACTATATTATCCTGCCACCCCATCCAAGTCTGGCCTCTCTGAGTGACTGAAATCCCATGTTACTCTTAATACTGTTAATGGGTAACCTCCTCTCTCCTTTGGTTGACAGCAACATGTTTCGAGTAAGCATGAGACACTCAGCGGTGGGGTAAACAGAATGGACTTTATTGATAACACTGTGATCAGAACTATATACGGAGAGGGCAACTTTTCTGTTTCTGTATCTTTCTCAAAACGCAGTGAAAGCCAGGCTCCTAGCCCACGTCAAAGGAACAATGTCATAGATAAAACCTCGAGACCATCAGTTCCCAAATCTTTTAAATCAGTTGCAGTTGTTTACTCCTGAGCTGAAACCCTCACACAAAAGACTTCCTGACCTAACTATTCTTAACCTCTTTCAGAACAGGTCATATCAACCATCCCCTTTCTGTAATACAGTTAATGGATCCCTCCGCCTTATGCTTATTAACATAGCCCCATAATTACTCATGGCTGGCATCATTACTGCTGCTTATTTCTCTACAGAAGGTTTTTCTCCTATCCTGTTTATCTTGCGAAGACTGTTGCTTCAAGATACGAGGAGGTTAGATTATTAACCCTTAACTCCTCAGGATGTCCACTGAGTGTGGGCTTTGTGTGGATAAGTGTGCAAAGCTTTCAACAAATGATAACAAGGTGGGGAAGAGAGGTTGCCTTGGAAGGTGAAGATTTTGGCAGCAATGCTGGGAGAATTTGGCAGAGACTGGAGCAAACAAAGGGGGGGAAGCAGAACGTGCAGAATGGTCCCTTTGCTAGGGGAAAGAAATTCTGACCTTGAGGAGTGCAATGTCTTTCCGAAAGGGATCAAGCTCAATGGAAAGAGGAAGCATTAGGTAGGAAAGGTAGAGCACAAAGAGGGGTGTGAGATTTTGAAGAGAAAATTTGTAAGATGTGAATAGTTTGACTGAGTGGTGAACCAAATTCTGGTGAAATTTGCAGTCAAGTTAACATAATAGATGTACCACAGTTGGAGGTCCAAATAATTTAATCCAAGGTTCCAATTGCATCTACACATGACTTTCAGCTACTTAATTTTATAGAGTAAAATGGTTATAGAATCACTTCCATTGCCTCACTTCCTGGGACTGAGTATGAAAATTGATGTATATGCCTGGGCTGATTGCTGCATCATTATTAAGGACCCTTTGATAAATCATAGATTGAAATAGCACAGAAGGAGGCCAGTTAGCCCACCCTGTCTCTGCCAGGATAATTAGGGACCGGTTTCTACAGCATCACAGGCCTGAACAGCCCACAGGAGTCTCCCTGGATGTTACACAAGCTTGTGTTGACGCTTAATCCTTGGCTGCTTCTCACTTGGAGCGATTTCTCACTGCTGGCAGCCCATTTTGTGCCTGAGAAATAGGCAGTGGTCGGAATTGGGTGCGGAGGACTTTCAGCTGCTCGTCTGTGCCCACAAGACCCACCTAAGGTGGCTTTTGGTTGGGCTTGCGAGTGAGTGTGCAGCATGGCACATCTACCTGCTTCAACGTGCCAAAGGGTGGGGGGGAGGGGAGAGGGGACAGGGGGGAGGGGAGGGGGTGGGAGGGGAGGGGGCAGAAGGGGGTGATCCCAAGCCCATTTCAGGTGAATTCTGCACATTCCACCCATTTTCACTTGGCCTAACCATTAAATGGATAATTAAAGGGGCCATTAAGGGGAGTGCTTGGGATTGGGGCCAACAATTTCTCGAGGCGAAATTTCACAAGGGCCACTCCTCCTGTTTCAGCCAAAGCACCGTGGCTGCTGTCGATCCTCCGAGATCGCCTCTTCCACCAACAACCCCCCCAAAAAAGACCCCTAGCCGTCACTGCCACCCACCCACCCACCACCACTGATCTGCTGAGCGGTTCAGCGTGTGATTCAACTAAATTCCTCCCCTCACACAGCCAATGGGCTCAAAATGGGAACCAGCAAATCATCGCTGACATTCACACGAAGGCCAGGAACTGATACTTGTTTCAGGTTTGCACTGTGCCAACTTGGTACCCGTTGTCTGGGGCAAGTCCAAAACCATCTGCCAAGAGTCCCAGAAAGGATTCCTGTGGCCTGTGCTTTCTTCAGTCATCAGCCTCCAGTACAATGTTCTGTTCTGAGACCAAGCTTTTTGTATTGTTACACGACCCTATATTTACAACCCAAACCCTGTTAGCGATATTTTTTTTTTCCTAATGATTTTTGTGGTTTGCTCATTCGATGTTCCAGTTATTGCCTGGTCGGACATTTCAACTGCTGCCACTTTGACTCTGCTCTGTTGAAGCTGTTTCCCACTTAAACATTTAGCTGAGCTGGTCAAATGATAAACCTGTTCACAACTGGGGCTGCGGCAACCCACCATGTTCACCCCATGGCTCTTCTATGAAAGTCAAAGGCCCACTGTGATAATCCACAGAGTGAGATTTGCACCAGAGAGGGTGCAGGGGAGATTCACCTGGATGTTGCCTGGGCTGGAGCGTTTCAGCTATGAAGAGAGACTGGGTAAGGTAGGGCTGTTTTCCTTAGAGCAGAGAAGGCTGAGGGGGGACCTGATAGAGGTATACAAAATTACGAGGGGCATTGATAGGGTGGATAGGAAGAACCTTTTCCCCTTAGCGGAGGTGTCAATAACCAGGGGGCTCAGATTTAAGGTAAGGGGCAGGGGGTTTAGAGGGGATTTGAGGAAAGTTTTTTCCACCCAGAGGGTGGTTGGAATCTGGAACACACAGCCTGAGGGGGTGGTAGAATCAGGAACCCTCACAACATTTAAGAAGTATTTAGATAAGCACTTGAAACACCATAGTGTACAGGGCTACAGGCCAAGTGCTGGAAAATGGGCTTAGAATAGATAGGGACTTGATGGCTGGCATGGACATGATGGGCTGAAGGGCTTGTTTCAGTGCTGTGTAACTCCATGATTCTAGATTGGGGGAACTTGCTCTGCATTGTTTATCTAGTTAAAAGATAAACTTGTTTCTCCTGTGTTTCCCACCCTCTCTTAAAGACAATGGGCTGACTTTTTCTGTTTGACCCATGAGCTCAGTGTTGGGCCGGTTGCCCGGACTCGAAACTGGACGTGGGGTGGCTGGGCAAATATTGCCTCTTTTCCTGCACCCGCCCCTCCTTCCCTCCCCCCGCAACCCCCTCCCTCACCTCATGTGTGAGCCTACGCGATAAGGGGGAGTTTGAACCACCAGCCCCTGCGCCCCCCTCCCCAACCTCCAAAGCATCCACTTTCAGGCCTACGGAGGTGAGTCAAGGCCAGGCGACCAACCCTCTTCCCAGAGGCAGGTCCCACCTTAAAATATCCCAGGAAGGCTGTGAGCCTCGAATCGGACCTGCTTCCGGTTTAACTCCCCACGGTTTTCCAAGCTCCGGGATTCCATCAGCTGAGGGGATGCTAGGATGTCTGGATGGAACAGGTAAATCTACTTCCAGCACTGCTTGTGGGTCAAGAGGAGCAGGAGTGCTCCCCTAAGCATTCCCCTCCCCCCCTACCCTCCCCAGGCTACCCTGTAGACCACTCCGGCAATTTGATCCCCCAATAGAATCCCCAGCAACATTCACCACAGCCCGGATTTCCAAAGGAGGACATCAGATATAGTCAGGAGTGGGAATCCTGGATGATTTGCCCGCTCCCTGGCCTGGATGCACTTGAGGCAAAACATTAGCCCCCCCCCCACCCCCCCCCCTTCCAGAACCCCAACCGAGAACATCGACTAAACTCGAAACCTTTCGGGAGAATCTTAGCACCATCTGAAAATGGTGGGTTTATTCTCCAAGCTGGTTACTAGGTTTTGTTTTTTTCAGAATATTCTGAACGCTACTTGGAAATAAAAAGCTATCATGTGGTCTCCATTTTCCCAGTCAAAAGCCAACCAGTCTGAGTCTAGGCATTCCTGGGATTCCCAGCTCGGAAACAGTTACATCTTTTGGGTTCTCTCTGCTCAACTATCTTGGCATACTTAGTTGTCCTGGATCCAGGTGACACACTTCAATGTGACTAATAGCAGGTTAAATTTTAGGGTCCTTGGTAGCAACAAAAAGGCAGCAACAATAGGGGACATACAATGTCCGAGAGTGTGTTGTAAAAACTGGGACAAACTCGAAGGTTTGGATGTCATTGGGCAGAATCTTCCTGGCTAAGAAAATAACTGAGGGTCAGGTCTTTTTCTACTTCCCTATTCCACTGGTGTCTGCCATACACACACCACTGCAACCTTATGGAAGGCAGCCAATCAACAGTCCTTAATTAAGGATGATGGGTGGAACCTTGGGAGGCCCAATGAGAGGCCCTCGGCACTGAATGGCTGGTGCCCCACTGAGAGGGAGGTAGGGGCTGCTGAGGGAGGTAGGTGAGTGTGATGGTGCCTCACAACGCAGGCACTCTCAGGTGGCTGTGGGAAAGAAAGTGAAGGCTCTGAGCTGTAAGCTACATCAGTGTGGAGAGGGATACCCTCAAGAGGAATGACTGTGGCCATTTTGGTCTTGTGGTTCCATCATTGAGGGTTTGAGAGGAGGGTCCGATGGACCTCCAATGGACCTGGCTGCCGCCTCCAAGTAGGTCCTGGGCTCCAGCGGAGGTCACACCCACTGCAGTAAATGCTGTTGACGTGGGATAATAGCCCTTGATTGGTGCTGTATTTGGATCGATTGTCCGCCCACTTCTGTGGAGTGAGCTGTTGATTCCTAAGGCAGCCCATGCCTGGGAAATTGGCCCAGAGGCAGGACAGTATCAGGTAGCTGTCCTAATTGGGTTTTCCAATACATTTGCAGCCATCACCCCCCAACCAAAACCACCTGCAAGGGACCAGGAAGATTCCACCCATTGTAACCCATAGGAGCCAACTGACCTTATAATCAGAGTGTGTCCCATTCTCAAGAACACTCCCAAATGATTCCTTTTAAAAATTAAGTAATTTAATTTCCTAAACCCTTTTAAGTTCTTCCCACCTAAATGGCCTGGACTTTGCATTTTCCCTTACCATCAATATAACGAGCAATCCTGCCTGTATCAGTTTGCAACATGTGATTAATAACTCTTGTTAGGTCAGACCTGCCTCACGGTGCAGCTGATGGACAATCCTGTCTCTATTGTGGCCAAGCCTTCCCTCTTCCTCCTCTCAGTTTTCTGCACCCTAAGCTGCTTCTTATGGAGACAGAGCTGTTAAGAAGGCTGTCCAACACCTCACCCTTGTGTGAACATGGACAGAGAGTGTTGGGACTCACTGAATCCATGTCTGTTCCCAAACAGAGTCCACACAAATACACTTCCAGGGTAAATCACTACATCGCAAGCCATTAATAAGCTGATGTACCTGCTCGCCTCATCTGGGGACATCAAGGTCAGTTGCAGCACCCCCACCTTGGTTAACTCCATCCAGACAATGGATTGAGCCTGGATCTTCCTAGCTAAGTGCCACACACTAGCTAAGTGGCTCATCTACAGTGAGACCCACTGAAGAAGACGTGACCTAATATTACTCTTGTGCCCTGAATAACGTACGCTAATCTTGTGAATCAAAGTCTTCGCTTTCCTCACTCCAATGTTTGCCTGTTCGTTTCTTCCTGTTCCTCTCGGCCATTACAATGGCAGCCACGACGGTGATGAAGACGGTAACAGTGATGACCAAGACCGTGACAGTCTCTGCTATGCACAGCTGAGTGTCGACAGATGCCAAAGGCATGTCCCTCAATGCAGGAGGCTCCAAGCAGATCACGTTCTCGTAGTCATCCACAATCAGGCGCTGGACGTTGTGCAACTTACCAAAAACCCTCTGGAGCTCACAGTCACACGTCCAGTTATTCTCGGACAGTAAAATGTGAGTGCCCCAAGTCTGAATACCCAGGAAAGTCTTGAACTTAATTCGCTCCAATCCATTTTTGGACAGATTCAACAGCGTCAGGCTGGTCAAGAGTGTGAAGCTGCCGGTGTCGACTTCTTTGATTTGATTGCCCTGCAGGTTTAACACCTCCAAATTCTGAAGCATGAAGAAGACGCCATTGGTTAAGTTATCGAGCCGGTTATTCTGAAGGTGAAGCTGGCGTAGCCTCGTCATACTCCGGAAAGCCCCGCTCAGGATTTCAGAAATCCGGTTATTGTTCAGGTAGAGTTTCTGCACGTTGTCCAGGTACTGAAACATCATCGAATTAAGCTTCCCCAAATGGTTGTCTGACAGTATCAACTCGTTGAGGAAGGAGAGGCCAACGGAAAAGCTGTTGCCCAGCTTTCTGATGTCGTTCCTCTGGAGATCGAGCCGCCACAGGTTCTCCAGTAAGACGAAGGCTCCATCCTCCACTCTCTTAATGTTGCTAGAGCTGATGAGGAGGATGTTGATCCTCCAGAGGGACCTGAAGGCATTGGCCGGCAGGATGGTCAGGTTATTCTTAGAGAGGTCCAGCTGCTCGGTGTCTGTTGGGAAGATGGCTGGGATCTGGCGGAGAGAAGCCGCTGAGCAGTTCACATACTTGAGGCCCTCTCTGCAGTCACACCCTCCGGGACACAGGGACCAGGTCCCAGAGGTAGCTGTTGCAACGCTGAATCGAAAAACAAGCAGCAGAGCTGCAGGGAGAATCATCTTCCACTGTTCTTTTCCAACTGAAACCGGGAGGGGCGAGTATGCTCTGAAACTCCCCGGATCATTTACTGCAACCTTTGAGCCGCTGGATCCTGACGATGCTGTTTCTAATCTTCCACTCCAGCCTGAAGGGTTTAATCAGAACAAAAGGAATTAAGAAATCCGAGTGAATTAAATACTCATCATCTGGATAGTATTTCTGTTTACTGACTGATATCTATATAACTCCACCTTCAAACACAGAGGAGGGGGTTGGTGGTGTTGTCAACTCTGGCTTGACATCTCCCTAGAAGGATCCCCCAGGCTTTCCAGCCCAATCAAACAGTGGGTTTTATCACCCATCTCCACCACTTACGTAACTAATAAAGGAAAATGATTAAATTGTAAAGACCTCCTCATTTTTTTTTTAATGCTCCTATGATTTTTCTCCATGGTTTTACACACAGCAGTGACCAGACAATATGCCTTTGGCTCCGGGAGACTCCAGGGCAGTCCAGGAGGGTTGGCAACTTTGGGCATTGGTAATATATACCCCACAGCGTGTCGTTGCGTACCACATTCATTCTCAAGATAGCACAGGAAGATCCGAGTGTAAACACCACTCAGCACAAGGGCTGGCCTGGGAAACAAAATATTGTTTGTTTTTCCAAGAGAGCACCTTGTTGAAAATAAATTAAACTGTCACGGTGAATATATTGCCAGGGTCCACGCCGAATATATTGCCAGGGTCCACGGCAAATAGATTGCCAGGATCCACTGTGAATATATTGCCAGGATCCACTGTGAATATATTGCCAGGGTCCACGGTGAATATATTGCCAGGGTCCACGGTGAATATATTGCCAGGATCCACTGTGAATATATTGCCAGGGTCCACGGTGAATATTTGCCAGGGTCCACGCCGAATATATTGTCAGGGTCCACGGCAAATATATTGCCAGGATCCACTGTGAATATATTGCCAGGATCCACAGTGAATATATTGCCAGGATCCACTGTGAATATATTGCCAGGGTCCACAGAGAATATATTGCCAGGGTCTACGGTGAATATATTGTCAGGATCCACAGCGAATATATTGTCAGGGTCCATGGTGAATATATTGCCAGGGTCCACAGCGAATATATTGCCAGGGTCCACGGTGAATATATTGCCAGGGTCCACGGTGAATATATTGCCAGGGTCCACAGCGAATATATTGCCAGGGTCCACTGTGAATATATTGCCAGGGTCCACGGTGAATATATTGCCAGGGTCCACGCCGAATATATTGCCAGGGTCCACAGCGAATATATTGCCAGGGTCCACGGTGAATATATTGCCAGGGTCCACGGTGAATATGTTGCCAGGGTCCACGGTGAATATATTGCCAGGGTCCACGCCGAATATATTGCCAGGGTCCACGGTGAATATATTGCCAGGGTCCACAGCGAATATATTGCCAGGGTCCACGGTGAATATATTGCCAGGGTCCACGGTGAATATATTGCCAGGGTCCACGGTGAATATATTGCCAGGGTCCACGGTGAATATATTGCCAGGGTCCACAGCGAATATATTGCCAGGGTCCCATTGGCATTGAGAGGGTTAACTAAATTAATGGCAGTCATTGTATGCATCAGCTTCATTAAAATATTTATTAACCTGACCAGTCTGTAAAAAGCAAATCACACATTCATATACATTCTATGAATATATTAAACAGTTAAGTGTTTAATCTTCAGATATTGGTTCCAGTCTGGCTACAACTGAAACACACCAGGTAACTGGCCAGGTGGTCTCTGTGAAACAACTGCTTTGTTCACAGTGCTGCTGTTACCTGTTCAGCTGGTCTCACCTGGAGCTGTCCGCTGCCTGAGTGCTGGGACCCTGCACTCCCGGGGCAGGGAGGTGAGGCGGAGACACTCCGAACTGGCCACGGATCCAGGTGAGGAGGGAGCGGGAAGCCAGGAGCTGTGAGAGAAGAGGAGGCGGGTGGCAGTGAGATCATAGGGAGGTCGGTAAACAGTGGGCTGGCTTTAACTGCACCGTTCGTGTCGGGTGGAGCAGGGGGACTGGGTTACCTCGCTGTTATGCGAGCTGTCCCTCTAAATAATGCAGCAGGCAGCACACACGACTCTGTTTGCCCATTGCAGGGCTGGATTTAACACAATCCACAAACTCAGCCCTTTCCCCCCCTGTTCACTGAGTTATTTTGCAAGGACAGACACTGCAGAAGATCCACAAAGCGGCACCTTTGATTCTTTAGACAAACTAATCGGATAACCCCAACCAGCAAGCTGCAATTAAAAATACTGCTCGGCTTTCAGCAAAGGCCAGTTCCTTGTATAATCTTCCCGTCTAAATTCTGTTTTAAACAACTTTCCAGTAAAATGTTGCTTTAACGCAGTCAGGGCCTGGTTAAGTCCCATTTGTATTTGGAGTGTAGCAGCCCTGATGAGCGTTTCTGTCAACTCAATTTGGAGTTTATTACATTATACCGTCCGTGAAAGCATGAATGCAAGACTGCTTCACGGAAGCATTATCAAACAAAACCTGACACCAAGCCAAATAAGGAGATATTAGGGCAGACTATCAAAAGCTTGGTTGAAGAGGTCGGTTTTAAGCACTGTCTTAAAGGAGAGAGAGAGAGAGAGGGAGAGTGAGGTGGAGAGGTTTAGGGAGGGAATCCCACAGCCTGGATCCCAGGCAGCTGAAGGCACAGCCGCCAATGGTGGAGTGGTCAGGAAGCTCAAAAGGGTACAGAGGGAGGACCGCAGAGGGCCATGGGGCTGGAGGGGATTAGATAGGGAGGAGCGAGGTCATGGAGGGATTTGGAAGCAAGGATGCAAATTTTAAAGGCAGATGAAGTGAGTTATCCCCTTTCCCTTTGACAGAAATGGTTTAAGGAGGAGATGGCTGTAGAGAATGTGAGAGGGCGTTTTTCGAAACCTGGAACAGTGAAATTGCAATCGGTCAAGAAAACCATTCATCGTTCATTACAAATCAACAACAGGCAAGCGTTTTCCCTGCAACACTCAAAATCTAAAAGAAGCTGTCAGTCACCATCATCGACAGGCCTGAGGAGATTGTGAAATACAAATGTGTGGGGATGAGGTGAATCTTAAAGAGAAAACAGATGTGAGAGAACAAAACTGAGTGAGATATGTCAATATTCAGTTTAAGGGTGAGCAACTCGGGTCTCAAACCAGTGTCCCCAACTTAAATAGGGGCAATTACAGGGCTATGAAGAAAGAGTTGTCTAAAGCGGGCTGGGAAAATAGACTAAGGGGGAGGTCAGTGGATGAGCAGTGGCAGACACTTAAACAGATATTTCATAACTTTCAGCAAAAATTTATCCCAGTCAAAAAGAAGGACTCGATAAGAAGCATGAACCACTCGTGGTTAACAGAAGCGGTCAAGGAGAATATCCAATCAAAAGCTAAAACATACCAAGCGAAGAAATCTAATGGTAGGCCAGAGGATTGGGAATTTTTTTGGAACCAGCAGTGGAGACTAAAAAGATAATAAAGAGGGAGAAAATTGATTATGAAAGTAAATTGGTGAGAAATATAAAACAAACAGCAAGAGCTTCAACAGGTACATAAAAAGAAAGAGAGTAGCTAAATTGAGAGCAGGACTCTTGGAGGATGCGACTGGAGAATTGATAATGGGGAACAGAGAAATGGCAGATAATTTAAACCAATATTTTGCATCGGTCTCCACAATGGAGAACACTATAAACATTCCAAAGATATCAGATAAGCAAGGAGCTAATGGGAGGAAAGATCTTGTAACAGTCTCTATCACAAGGGACAAGATATTTGACAAACTAATGGGACTAAAGGCAGACAAGTCACCCGGACTTGATGACCTGCATCCAAGGGTTTTAAAGGAAGTGGCTGCAGAGATGGTGGAGGCATTGGTCGAGATATTCCAGAATTTATTGGGTTCCGGGAGGGTTCCAGCAGATTGGAAAAGCACAAATGTGATGCCCCTGTTCAAGAGGGAGGTGGGTGGGGGGGTGGTGGGGGAGGTGGGGGGGGTGGAGATAAAAAGCAGGAACTATAGTTCAGTCAGCCTAACATTTGTAATTGGGAAATGCTAATCCATTATTAAGGAAGAAATAACAGGACATTTAGAAAAGCTTAATGCAATCAAACAGAGTCAACATGATTTTGTGAAAGAGAAATCATGTTTGACAAATTTACTAGAGTTCTTTGAGGATATAACAAGCAGAGTTGATAAAGGGGAACCAGTAGACATTGTGTATTTGGATTTCCAGAAGGCATTCGATAAGGTACCACATAAAAGGCTAATGCACAAGATAGGAGCTCACAGTATTGGGAGTAATGTATTAGCATGGATTGAGGATTGTTTAACACACAGAAGACAGAGTTGGGATTATTGTGTCTTTTTCAGGTTGGAAAGATGTAACTAGTGGAGTGCCACAATGATCAGTCTTACAGCCTCAATTATTTACTATCTATATTAATGACTTGGAGGAGGGGGAAGGGTGTAATGTATCCAAATTTGCTGTTGATACAAAAATAGGTGAGAGGGCATGTTGTAATGAGGACATAAGGAATCTGCAAGGGGATATAGATAGGCTGAGTGAGTGGGCAAAAACTTGGCAGATGGAGTTTAATGTAGGAAAGTGTGAGGTCATGCACTTTGGTAGGAAGAATCAAAAGGCACACTACTGTTTAAATGGAGAGAGACTCCAAAAATGTGCAGCACAGAGGGATCTGGGGGTTCTTGTGCATGAAACACAAAAAGTTAGCATGCAGGTGCAGCAGGTAATTAAGAAGACAAATGGAATTTTGGCCTGAATTGCTAGGGGGTTGGAGTTTAAAAATAGGGAAGTCTTGTTACAACTGTACAGAGTGTTGGTGAGGCCGCACCTGGAGTACTGTGTACAGTTTGGTCCCCGTATTAAAGAAAGGATATACTGGCATTGGAGGCAATTCAAAAGAGATTCACTAGGCTGATTCCTGGGATGAAGGGGTTGACTTATCAAGAATGGATAAACAGGTTAGGCCTTTATTCATTGGCGTTTAGAAGGATGAGGGGTGACCTTATTGAAACGTACAAGATTCTGAGGGGGCTTGACAGGGTAGATGTTGAGAAGATGTTTCCACTAGTGGGGGAATCTCAAACTGGGGGCCATAGTTACAGAATAAGGGGACACTCATTTAAAACTGAGATGCGAAGGAATTTCTTCTCTCAGAGGGTAGCGAGTGTCTGGAATTCTTTATCCCAGAGAGTTGTGGAGGCTAGATCACTGAAAGTGTTAAAAGAGGAGGTAGATAGATTTTTGAAATATCGGGGAGTCGAGGTCTATGAGGAGCTGGCAGGAAAGAGGAGTTGAGGCCTGGGGCAGATCACCTATGATCTTTTTGAATGACAGGGCAGGGCTTGAGGGGCTGAATGGCCTCCTCCTGCTCCTATTTCTTACGTTCTTATATTTTTTTTATTTATTCACGGGATGTGGGCTTTGCTGACTGGGCCAGCATTTATTGCCCATCCCTAATTGCCCCTTGAGAAGGTGGTGGTGAGCTGCCTTCTTGAACCGCTGTAGTCCCTGTGGTGTAGGTACACCCACAGTGCTATTAGGGAGGGAGTTCCAGGATTTTGACTCAGTGACAGTGAAGGAACGGCCGATATATTTCCAAGTCAGGATGGTGAGTGACTTGGAGGGGAACTTCCAGGTGGTGGGGTTCCCATGTGTCTGCTGCCATTGTCCTTCTAGATGGTGGTGGTCATGGGTTTGGATGGTGCCAAGGAAGGAGCCTTGCTGAATTTCTGCAGTGCATCTTGTAGATGGTACACACTGCTGCTGCTGTACATCGGTGGTGGAGGGAGTGAATGTTTGTGGATGTGATGCCCGTCAAGTGGGCTGCTTTGTCCTGGATGGTGTCGAGCTTCTTGAGTGTTGTGGGAGCTGCTCTCACCCAGGCAAGTGGGGAGTATTCCATCACACTCCTGACTTGTGCCTTGTAGGTGGTGGGCAGGCTTTGGGGAGTCAGGAGGTGAGTTACTCATTCCACTATTCCTAGCCTCTGGCCTGCTCTTGTAGCCACTGTATTAATATGGCTGGTCCAGTTCAGTTTCTGGTCAATGGTAACCCCCAGGATATTGATAATAGGGGATTCTTATAATATAGAAAGCTAGCAAGAGTGGATCAACAGCTTGATGGGACTATGGTACATTAAATCAAAGATCTGTCTGCCCTCAGCGAATGTGGATGATCCTGTGGCACTATTTTGAAGAAAAGCAAGGGAATTATCCCCAGTGTCCTGATCAATATCTATCCCCCAAATAAAATCCTGGAAACAGATTATCCGGCTATTTTCATATTGGCTGTTTGTGGGAGCTTGCTGTGCGTCAGTTGGCTGCTGTGTTTCCAACATTGCAACAGTGACTGCACTTCAAATAGGTTGCGAAGCCTTCCCATCTTGAGGTCGTGAAAGGTACTACATAAATGCGAGTCTTTCTTTGTCGGGGTTGTAATCTGGCAGAGCAAGTCGTCCACCTGTTGTAGAACCCGCCCAATTCTCCTTCCATCGATGTTGACGGCGTGACAATCCAGCCGATTCTGCAATGAGTGGATAGTCCACTCGGCCAGATTATTCTCATGTGCTGAAGGTAAAACAGTGCCACCATGACTCAGGTGGTTATGTTTCATGGGGTGGGGGTTGGGGGTGGTGGAGGGTTAGACTACATGACAGTCAGAGGTTACTGCATGAAGTTGTTAATCAGATAGCTCCTCAGGAATAGAAACCAAAGTATAAGTTTTGAATTACGTTAGCAAACAGGAGGAATACAACAGAGATTCTCAAGCCCAAGAGGATGGGATTGAGGCATTATCATTTCGGCTTTTTAAGCAGAATTTGTGTTTCAGCAGTTGTACCAGGCTTTCCACAAGTTAGCCACAACTGTTGAATTTAGACCATGAGTTCCCTTTGGTTTTATTGCCCAATTCACAATTCAGCTGCAACATTGCAAACTGGGGTGTCTCTTTTCCAAATCCCAAAGATAGAAAATGAAACAAACACTGGGACCACTTTTTAAAAAGTAACTCAGGCTTATTTCAATCTAAATGCAGGATCAAAACTGTTGAGCAAACACTCTGGAGCCCAATTGTGTCGAAAATACATCACATGGGGTTAAATTGACCCTTATGGAGTAACACGCCTTGTTCCATTAAATCCAGCAGTCCCGCACATGGCACACCCAGCAGGTTCAGTCAGGTCCACTTCTGTGATATAGGCAAAGCTTCAGCCTCTGGATCTCAAACAGTCTCTTCTGTGGGGTGTTTAAGGTAAGGGCTCACCCAGCCTCTATATATGGGCAGCTTCAGAGATCTGGGCAGACACTGCTGAACTCGGGAGTCCTCTTCTCCAATATCCTCAATTTTTTCAGTCAATCAGTTCTGACCAAATATTCTACCATATTCACATGATGTTAGAGGACAGTAATACAAAGCGGGTCCCAGTAATGTTAATGAACAGGGATGAATATGTTGCCTGAAATTTATCAGCTGTGCAATCGCATTCCAGGCAGCTGGAAGCGACACGAGGTATTAATGAAAAATACATTTATGCCAAGCGCTATCCATTGGTGAAATAATTTCTCATCCTGCATTGAGTGACGGGGACTGACTGACTAGTTAGGAATAATCTCTTTAACATGGGACCAGGTATTTGCAGTTTGGGAGATTTTGAGTTTAATGAAATGACCTAATTTGCAAGAACTAATACAATTGAACTCCCTTTGTAGCTTTGACTATAGTCTGGAAAATCAGGATGTAGAACTTAACCTAATGAACCCTCTCCTCCTCTTAGGTAGCCCCTCAGGTTTGAGGATGACTTATTTCCACTCCGGATCGATGGGTTCTGAAAAGGCCGATAAGTCCGATGTGTGACCTGCAGAGTCTGCCCACGTGTGGGGCAGGTGGTGCTTGAAGGGTGGGGCAGATGGGTTGTTTGGATGTCTGTGCACTCCATCCGACGCCTCGATTTTGCATCTGCGCGGTATCGTCGAAGCCTCTCGATGGGTGCGGTCCGTTCCCGAGTACGCCTTCTCCGCTTTGGTCAGTCTCCAGCCCCGGGTCTCCCACCAGCCGGCAGGAACGTTTGACCCGCCTTCGGGGACGATCTGAGGACATCCCTAAAGTGTTCCAGCTGTCTTCCGGGGAGCCTCCTGCCCTGATTGGGTTCCAAGTCGAGCAGCTTCTTCAGGAGCCCAGTGGCAGGGCCCATGAACCACACGTCCCGGTTTCGCGTGGTTAGCGCCTCGATGCCGGGGGTGTTGGCTTGGAAGAGTCAGGGGCCAATGGAACATGCTGAGGAATAGATTGGTGAGCGAAGGAAAGAAAGACTTGCATTTTTATAGCACTTTTCACAACGCCCGGATGTCTCAAAATGCTTTAGAGCCAATGAAGCACTTTTTGACGTGTAGTCACTATTGTAATGTAAGAGACTGGCCCTGGGAATGGGAAATGGTAAAGGAGGGAACCAACGTGGACAACAAGGGAAATGAGGCATCAATGAGGGCAACTAGTGCCCTTAAATATATCCCCATGAATAGAATGGGGGAGATAAATGTAAGAACAAAGCATAGGAGCTGAGGGTTAAAATAAATCATTAGATTAACGCGCTGGGGAATATAACATTTTTATAAACATGTTCAAAGGATGCAGACAATCAAAGTGAAACAGCAGAGTTCCTGAAAGCACCACACAACCCCCCCCTCACCCCACCACCGCCCCCAACCACCAGGCTGTCACAACATTGAGCGAGTGGCTGAGGATTGGCCCATCTCCTAAATGAGTTCTTTGTGTCTGCATTCTCTGTGGAAATCACCCCCTCGACGAGTCACGAGGCTGAAAGCACCAGCCGCCTGTAAGTTATCCAGCCCGTAGCGGCAAGAGCTAATGAAATCAGCCGCACCCCCGGGGTCTACAGCGGGCTGATGGACGGAGCTGGATTCACACTGCCAGAGATGCAGCCGTGGGTGCGAGATGCTGGCTGTGAGGGGTTACTGAGTCCGATGAGGGGGGATATTCTCAACTCAGGGGTGCAGCAATGGCCCTATGGGGGGAGGTTGAATATAATGAGCCTCTTCTCTCTGGAGTTGAGAATGGGAGGTAACCTCATTGATTCTAGGAGGGCAGGTGCTGAGAGGCTGCCTGCCCTAGCTGCAGAGTCAAGAATTAGGGGCCCTGGTCTCAGGGTAAGGGGGCAGCCTTTTTGGATTAAGATGAGAAGAAACTTCTTTACTCAGAGGGTTTGTAAAGCTTTGGAATTCTCGACCCCAGGGAGCTGTGAGTGCTCAGATATTGGCTATATTCAAGGTTGAGATCAATAGATTTTTGAACACTCTCTCATATCACACGATATGGGGATTGGGTGGAAAGTGGAGTTGAGGTCGAGGGTCAGCCATGGTCTTATTGGGTGGCAGAGCATGCAGGCTTGAGGGGCTGAATGGCCTTCTCCAGCTCGAGATCCCATTTCTTATGTTCTGACATTCTTAGTGTGTGAGGAAACGATTAATGTCGATAGAGAAACAACTATTAACAGATTTCCCTTAAGTGCATCTCTGCTGTTCACCTCAGCCATTCCCGATAATGAGTTCCACATTCTCACCACTCTAAATCCTGGTTTCTCTTGAATACTGTGCTGGTTGGTGGGAGCTGGTGTAATAGAACTGAATGAATACAGTAAAACTGCAGTTATCAACACAAAAGTACAAACTAAGAGAGTTTACTGAACTTAACGTTTTGAGGGAGCTGGATTAGGAGCAATAGAGGTGCACTCATTAACAGAGTTCCCAGGACCACAGAACTTTAATAGCACAGAAAGAGGCCATTTAGCCCATTGTGTCTGCACCGGCTCTCTGAGCATTTTAACCCCGTGCCAATCTCCTGCCTTTACCCTGTAACCCTGCACATTGTTTCTATCTAAATAATCATCCAATGCACTCTTGAATGCCTCAATTGAACCTGCCTCCACCACACTTCCAGGCCGTATATTCCAGTTCTTCAGAAATGGAGACATCCTGGTCTGTAAAGTGGGGTTGAGGATTGAATCTTCATGGTATATGGGTGTAATGAGGGTGTGGAGAAGTGTTATTTCTAAGGTTATATAATAATAAAATTTCCACGTGTTTATTGATGTGTTTCTAAATTTTTCTTTATAACAGTGGAGAGTGAAACTACTTCACATGTAGCTTTTGATGATCAGAAGTTGTCTTGTGACATTGTCATTATATAAGTGGTACCATCTACATCAGAGCTGTTTAATATTTTCACTTTGGCTTTTAAAAGGCTCTGGTATCATTGCATCCTGTCTTGATGCTATGTTTTTTTTTAAGTTAATTCACGGGATGTAGGCGTCGCTGGCTAGGCCAGCATTTACTGCCCTTGAGAAAATGGTGGTGAGCTGCCTTCTTGAACCACTGCATTAACAGCTGGTTGTTCTACCAATCAGACTCTGCCCCTGCATTGCATACATAGTCTTCAAATCGTGCAGGTCTGTTAATGGTACCCAGGCTGTTCAGCTGGGTGATGTCTCTTGTCCGGGTAGTGTCGTTCCCATGACACTTGTTGCCGTGGCAACTGTTTTTGTTCCATTGTGGGGGCATGTGGACCTCTGGGATTGATGGTAGTACTGCACTCAGTACAGCTGGTGAAACAGCTTCGCTAGTTGTTCCTATATGCCTGCAGCTGTGCCGGTATATTTGGCTGTTCACTCACACCGCGCACGATCGAGGTGACTACTTGTCTACGCATGTTCCAAGTTGCTACATGGTCTGCCTCCTGTTGAGATCATTGAGGGTTTGTACCCTGACTGGCTTTCCAATTCTCAGCTCTGGCAATGGTTTGGCAGTCTTGTCAAAATGAAATTTGGCTTTCTGCCATTTCACCTTGATTTTTTCGCTCATGCCTGTTACTATTTCTGGTTTCAGGAGTTCAGGGGCTTTTTTGCTATCGGAAGAGTAGTTTGTGTGAGGCGTGACATTAGTCTTTGGACTGGGCTACTTTCCATGCCTTCAGTCGGTGTGTTTCTCCACTCGAGGATTGCCTTGTGTACATCTGTGCCAGATTTACTGGATTTCCTGATGATTCCTTTGGCGATTTTTGCTGCTGCCTCAGTCTTTCAATTCAACTGTGGATAGTACGGAGATGGTGTATAGTGTCAAATTTCCCAATCTTTAGTGAAGTGGCTGAATTCTTCACTCGTGAACTGAGGGCCATTGTTACTCATCACAATGCCTGGAATGCCACAATAACTTTAGGTGTGTTTTCAGGCTCTCTACTATTTCTCCTGTCATCATTGAAGTCGGCTGGTAGTCTACTATGACATGATAATCAGTTCCTGCTATAGTGAAGAGGTCTACTCCCAGCTTCATCCATGGTCTGTCTGGGATGTCATGAGTGTTCAATGGCTTTCTAGTTTCTTTAGCTTGGCACTTGTTACAAGCACCACACTGGCCAATGTGGTCTTTAATTTCATTGCCAATAGAGCACTTCTCTTCCCTTTCTCAGACTCTATTCACTCCCTCGGTGGCTTGCATGGATGCATTTTAGCGTCTCTCCTCTCATCTCCTTCGGGATAATGACTCTATTTCCTTTGTACAAGACCCCATCTTGGGCTGTCAATTCATCTCGTTATTCCCAACATACTCTTGTGACCAGAGATTTGTCCTTGATGCTTTCAGACCATCCTTCCATCATTACTTCTTGTAGCACTTGGAGAGTTCCGAATTGTTGGGTAGTTCACTTGATTTGAGTAAGGCACTTGCCTGTCAGATTCAATGTCTCTGCTGGGATGATGAGCTCCAGATCACTGCTGCTTCACATTGAATCTGGAAGATTTCACATTCTATTGTAGAATCCTCAACTTTCTTCATGAGGAGTGTTGGTCTCGCTAGCATGTCAGTGATGTACATCTGTTTCCCTTGCTTGTATGTCACGTCCAGGTGATATCTCTGTAAACAAGGTAACATTCTTTGCAGACACTTTTGGGGCAGATAGTAGCAGTTTGAGGAAAATGCTTTGAAATGGCTTGTGGTTGGATTCCACTGTTATGTTGTCTCTCCCAATCAGGCATTGATTAAAATGCTCACCGAGCGTAGTGTCGTTCAGTTTGCGCTAACACCCAGGATACAAATGCGACTGACTGTCCTTGCTGTATTAGCGTTGCTCCAAGACCTGTCTCGCTGGCTTCACACCACAAGGTGATTTCATCATTGACGTCAATGAACTTCAGCATTGACGTTTCACTCATTGTTTGATTTTTTTTATTCATTCATGGGATGTGGGCATCGCTGGCTAGCCCAGCGTTTATTACCCATCCCCAACTGCCCTTGTTCAGAGGGCATTTAAGAGCAAACCACATTGCTGTGGGTCTGGAGTCACATGTAGGCCAGGTAAGGACAGCAGATTTCCTTCCCTATAGGGCATTAATAAACCAGCTGGGTTTTTACAATGATCAGCAATGGTTTCACGGTCATCATTAGACTTTTAATTCCAGATTTTTATTGAATTCAAATTCCACCATCTGCCGTGATGGGATTCAAACCCATGTCCCCAGAGCTTCACCCTGGCTCTCTAGATTACCAGACCAGTGACAATACTATTACACTTCGATTTAGTGAACTCTGTTTCTTGTTCTGTGCCCCAATACCACTGTACATCCTTGGCGGTGAGCTTACACACTCTGATGACAAATTAGACAAAAGTTTTGCTAAATAGTTCACGAATCCAACAAATTGTTGCACTGCTTTCACACCTGTTGGTCGCTGCATCACTGCTATGGTTCTCACCTTGTCAGGGTTCCGGCAAAGACCTTTTGTTGTCACTATGAGCTATGTACTTGACTTCAGGCATCTTCAGTTGCAATTTTTTCTTGTTTAGCTTCAGGTTCATCTGGCCAGCTCTCTCTAGCAGTCTCTCTAGATCCTGATCCTGGGCAGATATGGCTTCTTCCATTGTGTCTCCACGTCCATAGACTAATAGATCATCTAATACAGCTTCTACCCTGAGAATATCACTGACTGTTGCCTTTCATTTCTACTGGAGCAGGAAGGGAAAGTTTACAGCCATTTTAACTCAACCAGTATTTTACTTGCAGCCTTTTGTTTTGTTTGCTTGTCCTTGTCCATTTTCAGCAGCATTTTGCAGATTTGAACATTTTTGTCTCCCTCTCTTAGTAACTGTGGCATCTCTGAAGCTTTTTCAGGTTTTCAAACTCTATTTTAGCTCCACTCTGACATCAAAGACTGCCGTGTGCCTTGGAGGAAAATCTTTGTTGACCTGACTGTAAGGTGGCTGCCTGCAGGGAGAACCCCTCGTGGCAGAGGTCACATGACCACAGCAAGTCAGATAGGACATGTTGTAATGTTGCATTTCAAATCACAAACATAGATGATACTCAACTGCTTCAGGCAGGTTTTAATGTATTGGGAGATTAGACTCATAACTGGCAAATTAAGTTTAATTTGGATTAGGAGCATGAGGACTTGGCAAATCCTCAATATAGGTACACCCTTCAGCAGTAAAGAAGGTGGAGAAAGGACAGATATGGCTATCCTGCAAAGGTCTATAAAGATACATGAGCAATGCTTTGAAACAATAGCTCAACTATTCCAATGCACTCCTGGCTGGTATCCCATGTTCTACCATTCATAAACTTGAGGTAATCTAAAATTCACCTACCTGTATCCTAAATTGCACCAAGGCCCATTCCCCTATCACTCCTGTGCTCACTGACCCACATTGGCTCCTTGTCCAACAACGCCTCAATTTTATCATTTTCATCTTTGGTTTCTAATCCCTCCATGGCCTTGCCCTTCCTTATTCCAGAGGCATCCTCCAGATCACCGACAACGCTCCGAGATCTCTGCTCTCCTCCAATTCTGGCCTCTTGAGCATCTCTGATTTAAATCACTCCACCATTGGTGGCCATGTCTTCAGCTGCCTGGGTCCTAAGCTCTGGAATTCCCTCCCTGGGGAACTCCACCTCCCTTCATCTCGCTCCTCTTTGAAGGTGCTCCTTAATCCTACCTCTTTGACACAGCTTTTGATCATTTGCCCTCATATTTCCTTTTGCGGCTCGGTTCAGATTATGTTTGATGATGCTTCTGTTAAATTCCTTGGAACATATTGGAGTGTTAAGGGGGTTATAGAAATCCAAGTTGATGTCGTTGTTAAATCCATGAGTAATGATTAGGCGATACTAACCTTCCCTGGAAAAGTCTGTTCCAGATAAAAAAGACTTAGTGGGCACACGAATGTTGCCATTTCGTGGTCCTAACAAAGCTTAGATAAATTTAGAGCCTGTACAAGCCCTGGTTTCAAGACAGAAAGAATTTTGTGATGAGCTATTTGAAGTTGAACAAAAGCCTGTGCAAATGTACTCCCTTAGGTCCCCTACAGGCCTTTGTAGTCCCGCTCTGGATTGAGTGCAGGCCGATGAGGATGAAAGAACCTCCTGTCTGCCAACAATTTGTGTTTTGTACGACAGGAGTTACACTTTAACCCAAATTGCCAGTGGGTACAATGTCAGTTTGGAGCTAATTGCCCCTGAATCCTGAACAATCCGGCCCCGGAGAAGTTATGATGAGGGCAGTTTTGGAAAATGGAAATGTCCCACTGGGCTGGAGGTGAGCATTGTGCAGTTCGGGTTCCTGCACACAACACTGGGGCAGGCTAGGTAGTAAACTATGTGGCATCCAACCTATTCAACACTTGAACTGAGACCAAGTAAAGGGAGCTTTGCTTTCACATCTAAGCTGTATGATAAAATACTCTGGAGTAACGTTACATGTATGCCCCAAAGTGAGAAGGACCTCATTCCATATTGGTACCAATCCTTGTGTGGAGGGGGCTGATTGTAGAGTAACGGGTTAACATCTGGAGCGCCTGATACCGGAGTAACTGTGATGCATGACTGGGAGCCTGGGATCTGATGGGAAGCCAAAGTACAACCTAGTTTAGAGTGCTGAGATGGATATATAGGCCTGAATTTTCCCTAGGCAGGCGCGTGCGATTGGTGGACCCGGGAGCGGTCAGAAAACAGGCCTCTGGCCGCGATTGGCCCCCGGCTGCGATTTTACGCTGTCTGGCCAACTGAGGCCCCGCACAGTACGAAATGCGTCTTCCCAATGGTTGGGAAGGGCTGGGCGGGGGAGGGGCCTGTCTGGCGCTGGGTCCAATGGCGACTCGACACGCGGTTTAAAATCATCAGAGGCAGCTTCCTGAAGGCTGCCTGGCGGGGGGAGTCATCAGAGCCGGTCCGGAGACTGGAACAATGGCCTCATCAGTGGCTGGGAGCGACAGGCGGGAGGGTTTTCAGACGAGTGTCTCGCGGCCCTCGCGGAGGGGGTGGGTGCCAGGAGGGACACCCTCGCACCCAGGGATGGCAAGAGGAGGCCACCACATTGGACCAAAAAAGGTGGGAGGAGGCTGCAGCCGAGGTCAGCAGCCACGATGTTGTGTGGCACACATGGGTGCAGTGCCGCACAAGGTTCAGTAACCTGCTGTGCTTGGCAAGGGTGAGTACCATGTTGGCATGGGTCAGTGTGGTGAAGTGTTGCTGGCCATGCCCCCCGTGGAGCTCAGGGGTGTTAGAGTCTGAGTGCCAACTGTCACTGATACCACCGCTGGCCAAGGGGGTGAGCCCCGGCTGCTTGGACTGAGGGCCTTGTGGGTCGAGGGCCACGACTCGGATGTGCCCTGTGAGGTGTTCCTCAACTGGGGTTGGCCAGGCTGTAATGGGGCTGCAGGTAGAGAGTGGACTGATCCATGCTCCTCTGTCCTTTCAGGAGAAGACATCCTATAGCAACATTCAGAGGTCATGGTCTGGCAGGGGAACCCCCGAACCTCCTAATCCTAACCAGATCTGAGCAGGACACGTTAGAGCTGGAAGGCGCCACCCACCTCGGTCAGTCAGTTGTGGAGAGGCTGCGGTCTCTGATGATGGTGAGAGTGCAGGGCACAGAGGTGAGAGTGTCAGATGGTGCAAACATTCTAGTGTCGTCTCCTCATTGAAAGGAGCCTCAAACCTGGAGTTCCCATTGATCATTGAAAGACGAGGGCACCAGGTGCAGATCTCCATTGTCTCACGAGGGTGCCTGGCACAGTGACAGTGTGATGGCTTTAATTAGTGACATGTCCTTGTTCTCCCTTAGATTCTCCAGCTCGCACTCGTATGCAGGACCCCGAGAAGCCACCCCTGACGGTCAGGGTTCAGCTGCACCTGTATCACACCCACTCTCTGAACCAGGCACCAGCACAGATACCAGCACCTCGGTGGGCGTTAGATCATCGACTAGAATGTCAGTGACATTGGTGAGGGCACTTCACGCTCACTTGAGACGAAGGCAGAGAGTGTCCAGAGCACCAGCAGTCAGGGGGCTGCTGGAGACCAGGACGATGCTGAGTTGAAGGCAGATGATGAGCCTCTAGAGTCGTCTATTAGGTGACAGATGCTGGATGTCCAGTGGGGTGTGCGGGAGGATCTGGTGGAGATTCATGAGGGTCTGCGTGCCATGGTCACTGTTATGGAGGAGTCCATGTGGAGCATCAGCATTGCATTGACTCTCATGGCCGAGCACACTGCCTCCTCCATTGAGAGAGTGGTGACTCTCATGGAGAGGCAGCTCCAGGGACAGAATCAGGGGTTCCTGGGATTGCGCTCAGACCTACAAACCCTCACACAGGCACTGACCTCAGGTGGTCAGTATCCATGTGGGGGATGGATGAGGCACCCAGTATCCCAGCTCGGTGCCCGTCCATCAATGGCGAGCAGGGAGATCCAGAGCGACCTCATGTTGACACACGACCTTCATTGTCATCTCTGCGGGCCCCTCTCAGGGCGCTCCAGATGGTGGCAGCAGCTCCTCTGCCCGTCTGCCAGTGACCATGGCATCTGATGAGGCTGCGATGACTGGGGAGATACCAGCCGTGGCACTGGCTGCTCCCTCCCAAGGCGGGGCCAGCACAGGCTCCACTGGCCAGAGGACACCCGCCAATGTTGTCAGGATACCTTGCACAGACTTGTAGAATCAGCATCCTGTGGTCACACACTATCTGCACGTTCATGGAGTGGAAGCCCTTCCTGTTGACGAAGGCACCGGGCTCACCTGCTGGTGCCTTGATGGCCACATGTGTACAGTCTATAGCACCCTGGACACGGGGGAAGCCAGCAATGGCCACAAAGCCTCTGGCTCACTGTGTCTGACTGACCTTGTCTGTACGGTAAAGAATAAAGGTCAGTACCTACCTGAACAGAGCTTCTGTCACCAGCTTGGCACAACTGTGGACAGCTGATTGGGAGACTCCACACAGATCCTCCACTGACCCCTGGAAAGAGCCGGAGGTATAGAAGTTGAGGGCCACAGTGACCTTCAGAGCCACTGGCACGGGGTGTCCACCCACACAGTCGGAGCTGATCTCAGGGCCGATCACCTGACAAATGGAGGTCACTGTCTCCCTGGAGAGATGGAGCCTCCTTCGGCATTGCACCTCAGACATATTGAGGTAGCTGCATCGCTGTCTGTAAACCCAGGCAGCAGGATAGTGGCATCTTCTGCAGCCCCTTCCACCTTGGACTACCTGCTGACCCTGTGCCCCTTGTGTCTGCGCCTCTCCTCACACAGGTCCCTCTCCTGGAGGCTGCATTGGGACCCCTGGCCCCCTCTCCCTTCTGCCCCTCTCTTCCTCCTGAGAGGAGATGCCTCCAGCGGAGACCACAATCCCCATTCCCAGGGTAAGGGAAGGCTGTCTGATACCTGGAAGGACCCACACAGTCTGAATCCTCTGGGGGCCTTGGAGACAGCAATGAGTCCTGAAATGAAGCCTGAAAATGCTCAGAATGAAGCCCCGAACAGAGGTGAAGTTGCCAAGTTCCAATAAGCAGCCAGCAGCAAACTATCTCCCAAACTCCTCACTACTCACACCGACAAGGCTGCTGACCTTTCTCATCCTGCCCTTGGATGAGCTTTGCGAGAATGTTGGCTGGCCGCCTGCCCGTTTTGCTCGTGAGGAGTGCGAAATCGCACAGACAACGTAAAACCGGATTCAACTGTCTTTTTAATGGCCTTAAGCGGCCTTTGAATTCATGACGGGCGCGGCTCTGACACTCGCGTGTGCCCCCCGACCTGAAGGTGGCCCGCTGGCACGGGGTGACATCAGGACGCTCGCCCGACATCGTCTCACACGATTTCACAGCCAAGCAGGTCGTTTGCGTGCACCCACCCACGAGGTGTAAAGTTCTGCCCGTGAACAAACGAGAATGTTTTTCTTTTGCAAATAAGGGTCAGCGGTAGCATTCTGAAAGTGGCAGGAAAGCCCATTCCAGACCCTGAACCCAAGGTAAAACAGAGATCACACAAAATACGCAAAAATAAAATAGAACAACGGCTCCTCCGATGTTCTCAGGTCCTGTTGCTGTTGTTTTAGCGGCCAGGTACCCACCGCTACATGTTGTAGTTTATGTTGGGTGATATGGTGTCAGTGTAAGGGAGAGGTGAGATTACAGCTCTGGCCTATCCATTTAGGCGGAGCTTAGATTTCAAGACAACAGATACCTTTTGTAAGTGTTTCTGTCATACACACACTAGGACAGAAAGTTCCACAACATAGTTTGGGAACACAGCTTACACTGTCATCTTAGAGTGTTGAGAAGGCGGAACTCACTATACCGCAAGCATCAGCTGAGGCAAATGCTGATGCGTTCAAGGGGAAGCTAGATATACATTTGAGTGAGGAAGGAACGGAGGGATATGTTGACAGTTTGAGGTGAAGTAGGGTGGGAGGAGGCTCGTGTGGAGCCTATAGACCAACATCGCCCCCGATGGGCTGAATAGCCGGTTTCTGTGCTGTAAATTGGGTGCAGAATTCTACACGCAAAAGCAAAGGCAGAAAAAGAGACTTTGAGGAATATTTGTGTGCCCACCGACACACTGTATTGCAATTTGGGCACGGTCCCTGGTAGCTAATGTGTCAACCCAAGCACTCAATCTGCAGACGCCTGGATGAGAACAATAGGAACGTGGGTGGTGGTGGGGGGGATGCGTTTCATTCTTGGCTATCGAGGCGAAGGCATCACTCATCAAGTAATTCAGAGCTAGCCAGGCTCCCAGCGGGTTGACTTAGCTTAACGATTGACAGTTCGGGCTGGCGTTCACCAAAGGGAACAAAAAAAAAGATGCAATCTCCCATTTCTCAAAAAGGAAGACGCTTGCTGATGGAGTCCGTGACTGATGCCACATCGGAGACAAAAGTGCAGCAGGGATGCTGGTGAGGGGCTGCCTGATGACACAAAGGGGGAACAGCACGTCACATGGACAGCACTGCCAGATCTCGGATAAATCTTCCTCTTTAAACAGCGGAGCTTGCTTTTCACTCCTGAGATCGACGACCAAAGGGGATGGAGGGGAAGCAGTGGTCGCCACAGCAACCGGTTATTGTTGCTCAGTTCATTTGAGGTCAAGGATTCTCGCTGTCTCCTGAAACCAAGTTGCAGCCTTCAGACACTGCCAGAGACCTGTCAAGTCAAAGTAACTTGTTGGGTCAGATCCCGGTGGATAAGTAACTGGGGGGTGTGGACCGTACGCCAATCAACAGCAAATTCAGGGAATCCGGAGCTGTGTGAGCTGCACTGTTACGGAAATTGGTCAATTTACATCACTCTGCCATTTGTCACACAGCTTTCTTAGCTTCCCCGTTATTTTTGAGGACTTGCTAGATTTGCTTGTTAATCGCCCAACAACAACTTATTTCTTTATAGCGCCTTTAAGGTAATGAAATGTCCCCCAGTGCTTCGCAGGAGCATTTTGAAACAAAATATGACACTGAGCACAGGAAGAGATGCTGACACAATGGTTGGTGGAAGAGGTAGGTTTTAAGGAGTGTCTTAAAGGAGGAGAGAGAGGTAGAGAGGTTTAGGGGGGAAATTCCAGAGCTCAGGGTCTAAGCAGCTGAAGACACGGCCGCCAGTGGTGGAGTGATTATGATTGGTACAAGAGGCTGGGATTAGAGGAGTACAGATAGCTCAAGATGTTGTGGGGTTGGAGGAGATTACAGAGATAAGGTGGAGTGAGGCCATGGAGGGATTTGAAAACAAGGATGGGAATTTTAAAATCAAGACATTGCTTGTCTGGGAGCCAATGTAGTTCAGCGAGCACAGGGCTGATAGGAGAAGGGTTAACTGAGTGGATACACTAATGCATGATGTAGATGATGATATGTCACTAAAATCAGTCAGTCATGTGCTGGTGACTCTGTACAACAGATGGGCAGCTCTTAGAGGAGATGTTGCTACTCAGTAATCCCACCTTGTACATATTATACATAATGTAAATAAACTAGTTTCAGACAAATATCCGAGTCTGGCTACACTTCCTCTTCACCAGAGATCAGGCCTAGCACATTCTTCAAACATGGTGGCAGCGGTGGTGACACCAATCTAAGCAAACATGGTGGCAGTGGTGGTGACACCAATCTAAGCAAACATGGTGGCAGCGGTGGTAACACCAATCTAAGCAAACATGGTGGCAGCAGTGGTGACACCAATCTAAGCAAACATGGTGGCAGCGGTGGTGACACCAATCTAAGCAAACATGGTGACAGCAGTGGTGACACCAATCTAAGCAAACATGGTGGCAGCGGTGGTAACACCAATCTAAGCAAACATGGTGGCAGCGGTGGTGACACCAATCTAAGCAAACATGGTGGCAGTGGTGACACCAATCTAAGCAAACATGGTGGCAGCAGTGGTGGCACCAATCTAAGCAAACATGGTGGCAGCGGTGGTGACACCAATCTAAGCAAACATGGTGGCAGCGGTGGTGACACCAATCTAAGCAAACATGGTGGCAGCGGTGGTGACACCAATCTAAGCAAACATGGTGGCAGCGGTGGTGACACCAATCTAAGCAAACATGGTGGCAGCGGTGGTGACACCAATCTAAGCAACAGTTGGTGCCATATGACGAACACCCACAGCCCACACTGACACCAATCCTTGGTTGGACTGACATCTCCCCAGTGCACCATGGCAACAGCCTCAGTGAAGAAGGGTAGCGATGTGGCGGCGCCACACAAGCGGTCCGTCAATTTCCAAGCCTCGAAGGCCCACACAGAGCTTGCTGCTGGGACATGTGGTGTGATTGTCCCAGCTGCTGCCTAAACAAGTTAAACTGGCTGTGATTACAGATTTGGGCCCCAAAGCCTCTACAAAAGCAGTGAGATATGCATATGAGATTGTCAACTGTGTCAATGGCTGCATAACAGCGGTCTCCACTGCTAGTATTATTGGTGGTTCCACATGATTAAAGACGGAACGCGTCTAGACACTTGGTCGGGTTTCATTCTACACCCTTTGTAGTCTTGTGATGATGAAGGGCGAATCATTCTTATTAGAGACCTGTATTGTCTTGTACCTGCCTGTATTGGAAAACAAGCCCAACGACATTAAGAAGAGTCATACGGACTTGAAACGTTAACTCTGTTTCTCTCTCCATAGATGCTGCCAGACCTGCTGAGTTTTTCTAGCATTTTCTGTTTTTATTTCAGATTTCTGGCATCCGGAGTATTTTGCTTTGCTCGAAGCCCAATGACATTCCTTTATAACGCAGTGAGAAGAGAGGAAGAAACTACTGCCTCTATGATCTGATCCTTTATCTTTCATGTATCTGTGCTGGTGCCTGATTAAAGTGGGATTGGGATTGGGAATGGTTCGAACACTTTAGGAGCAGCTTGTAGATGACCAGAATTTCAATATCCATCTTCCTCTCCCTCTTCTTCTTAGGCAGTCCCGCGGGATCCAGAATAACTTCTTCCACTCCGGGGTTGAGGATTCTGAGGTGACTGAAAAGTCCAATGCTGGGTGGGCACTCTCTGTTATAGGTGGGGCAGGGGGTGTTTGATGAGGTGGGTGGGTGGGATGCTTGGATTTTGATTTGCTCTTTCCATTGCTGTGCTTGGCATCCATCTGGGCCAATAGGAGATGTAGGAAATGGTTGGCACCTTCACGGTTGTTTCTTCTCCAGTTTGGATGGTCTCGAGCAAGCGATTTCCACAAAACCGCCAGATATGTTTATCTACCTGAGTATACCTTCATAAAAGATTGGTTTGCCTCAGTTGAGCACCGCACTTAAGAAGGATGGGAAGGCATTGGAGAGAGTGCAGAAAAGATGTACAAGAATCGTTCCAAGGATGAGGAATTTCAGTAACATGGATGGATTGGAGAAGTTGGTGCAGTTCTCCTTGAAGAAGAGAAGGTTAAGAGGAGATTTGAGAGAGGTTTTTAAAATCATGAAGGGTGTGGACAGAGTAATTAGGGAGAAGTTGTTCCCATTGTTGGGAGGGTCACCATCCGGAAGACACCAATATAACATGAATGTCAAAAGAATCAAAGGTGACATGAAGGAACATGTTGTCACGCAGCGAGAGGTTAGGGTCTGGAATGCACTGTCTGAGAGTGTGGTGGAGACAGGGTCAATCGAGTGGTTAGGGTCTGGAATGCATTGCTTGAGAGTGTGGGGGAGAAAGATTCAATTGAGTGGTTAGGGTTTGGAATGCACTGTCTGAGAGTGTGATGGAGACGGGTTAAATCGAGTGGTTAGGAACTGGAAAACATAGTCTGAGAATGTGTTGGAGACAGGGTCAATCGAGAGGTTAGGGTCTGGAATGCACTGCCTGAGAGTGTGGTGGAGACAGGGTCAATCAGGTGGTTAGAATCAGGAACGCACTGTCTGAGAGTGTGGTGGAGACAGTGTCAATCGATTGGTTAGGATCTGGAAAGCACTGTCTGAGAGTGTGGTGGAGACAGTGCTAAACGAGTGTTAGGATCTGGAATGTACTGCCTGAGAGTGTGGTGGAGACAGGGTCAATCGAGTGATTAGGATCTGGAATGCATTGCCTGAGAGTGTGGGGGAGAAAGATTCAAATGAGTGGTTAGGATCTGGAATGTAATGTCTCAGAATGTGGTGGAGACAGGGCTAATTGAGTGGTTAGATCTGGAATGCACTAAGAGTGTGGTGGAGACAGTTTCAATTGAGTAGTTAGGGTATGGAACGCATGGTCTGAGAGTGTGGTGGAGACGTAGTCAATCAAGTGGTTAGGATCTGGAATGCACTGCCAAAGAGTGTGGTGGAGAGAGGGTCAATCAAATGGTTAGGGTCTAGAACGCACTGTCTGAGAGCGTGGTGGAGACAGGGTCAATCGAATAGTTAGGATCTGGAATGCACTGTCTGAAAGTGTGGGGGAGACAGGGTCAATCGAGTGGTTAGGGTCTGGAACGCACTGTCTAAGAGTGTGGTGGAGAAAATATCAATCGAGTGGTTAGGATCTGGAATGCAATGTCTGAGAGTGTGGCGGAGAAAGGGTCAATTGAGTGGTTAGGATCTGGAATGCACTGTCTGAGAGTGTGGTGGAGACAGGTTCAATCGAGTGGTTAGGATCAGGAACGCACTGTCTGTGAATGAGGTGGAGACAGAGTCAATCGAGTGGTTAGCATCTGGAATACACTGTCTGAGACTGTGGTGGAGACAGGGTCACTCGTGGTAGTTAGGATCTGGAATGCATTGTCTGAGAGTGTGGCGGAGACAGGGTCAGTCGAATGGTTAGGCACTGGAATGCACAGTCTGAGAGTGTGGTGGAGAAAGGGTCAATCGAGTGGTTAGGATCTCGAACACACTGGCTAAGGATGTGGTGGAGAAATTGTCAATCGAGTGGTTAGGATTTGAATGCACTGTCTGAGAGTGTGGTGGAGACAGGGTCAATCGAGTGGTTAGGATCTGGAACGCACTGACTGAGAGTGTGGTGGAGACAGGGTCAATCAAGTGGTTAGGGTCTGGAATGCACTGTCTGAGATGTGGTGGAGACAGCGCTAATCGAATGGTTAGGATCTGGAATGCACCGAGACTGTGGTGGACACAAGGTCAATCGAGTAGTTAAAGTCTGACATGCACTGTCTGAGATTGTGGTGGAGACAGGGCCAATCGAGTAGTTAGGGTCTGACGTGCACTGTCTGAGAGTGTGGTGGAGACAGGGTCAATCGAATGGTTAGGATCTGGAATTCAATGACTGAGAGTGTGGTGGGGACAGGGTCAATCGAGTGGTTAGGATCTGGAATGCACAGTCTGAGGGTGTGGTGGGGACAGGGTCAATCGAGTGGTTAGGATCTAGAACACACTGGCTAAGGATGTGGTGGAGAAATTGTCAATCGAGTGGTTAAGATCTGGAATGCAATGTCTGAAAATGTGGTGGAGACAGGGTCAGTCGAGTGGTTAGGATCAGGAACGCACTGTCTGTGAATGTGGTGGAGACAGGGTCAATCGAGAGGTTAGGATCTGGAATGTACTGACTGAGAGTGTGGTGGAGACAGGGTCAATCAAGTGGTTAGGGTCTGGAATGCACTGTCTGAGAATGTGATGGAGGTAGGGTCAATCGAGTGGTTAGGATTTTGAATGCACAGTCTGAGTGTATGGTGCAGACAGGGTCAATCGAGTGTTAAGGGTCTGGAATGCACTGTCTGACAGTGTGGTAGAGACAGGGTCAATCGAGCGGTTAGGATCTGGAATGCACTGTCTGAGAGTGTGGGAGCGACTGGGTTAATCGTGTGGTTAGACTCTGGAATGCCCTGAATGAGAGTGTGGTGGAGACACGGTCAATCGAATGGTTAGGATCAGAAAGCACTGTCTGAGAGTGTGGGGGAGACAGATTCAATTGAGTGGTTAGGATCTGGAATGCAATGCTTGAGATTGTGGTGGAGACAGGGTCAATCGAATGGTTAGGATCTGGAAAGCACTGTCTGAGATGTGTTGGAGACAGTGCTAATCGAATGGTTAGGATCTGGAATGCACCGAGATTGTGGTGGAGACAAGGCCAATCGAGTAGTTAGGGTCTGACATGCACTGTCTGAGATTGTGGTGGAGACAGGGCCAATCGAGTAGTTAGGGTCTGACATGCACTGTCTGAGAGTGTGGTGGAGACAGGGTCAATCGAATGGTTAGGATCTGGAATTCAATGACTGAGAGTGTGGTGGGGACAGGGTCAATCGAGTGGTTAGGATCTGGAATGCACTGTCTGAGAGTGTGGTGGAGACAGGGTCAATCGAATGGTTAGGATCTGGAATGCACTGTCTGAGAAGGTGGGAGATAGGGCCAATCGAGTGGTTACGGGGTGGAATGCACTGTCTGGAGAGTGGGTTGGAGACAGGGTCAATCGCGTGGTTAGGATCTGGAATGCACTGTCTGTGAATGTCGTGGAGACAGGGTCAATCGAGTGGTTAGCATCAGGAATACACTGTCTGAGAGTCTGGTGGAGACAGGGTCAATCGAGTGGTTAGCGTCTGGATTGTACTTTTTGAGTGTGTGGTGGAGACAGGGCCAATTAAGTTGTGAGGATCTGGAATGCACTGCCTGAGAGTGTGGTGGAGACAGGGTCAATCGATTGGTTAGCGCTTGGAATGTACTTTTTGAGTGTGTGGTGGAGACAGGGTCAATTGAGTTGTGAGGATCTGGAGTGCACTGTCAGAGAGTGTGGTGGGGACAGGGTCAATCGAGTGGTTAGGATCGGAAAGACACTGTCTGAGAGTGTGGTGGAGAGAGGGTCAATCAAGTGGTTAGGATCTGGAATGCACTGTCTGAGAGTGTGGTGGAGACAGGGTCAATCGAGTGGTTAGGCTCTGGATGCACTGTCTGAGAGTGTGGTGGAGACAGGGTCAATCGAGTGGTTAGGATCTGAAATGCATTGCCTGAGATTGTGGGGTAGAAAGATTCAATTGAGGGGTTAGGATCTGGAATGTATTGTCTCAGAATGTAGTGGAGACAGGGCTACTTGAGTCATTAGGATCTGGAATGCACTAAGAGTGTGGTGGAGACAGGTTCAATTGAGTGGTTAGGATCTGGAATGTACTGCTTGAGTGTTGGAGACAGGGCCAATTGAGTTGTTAAGGTCTGGAATTCACTGCCTGAGATGTGGAGGAGACAGGGCTAATTGAGTGTTAAGGATCTGGAATGCTCTGTATTGAGAGTGAGTTGGAGACTGGGGCAATCGAGAAGTTAGGATCTGGAACGCACTGACTGAGAGTGTGGTGGAGACAGGGTCAATCAAGTGGTTAGGGTCTGGAATGCACTGTCTGAGAATGTGATGGAGGTAGGGTCAATTGAGTGGTTAAGATTTTGAATGCACAGTCTGAGTGTATGGTGCAGACAGGGTCAATCGAGCGGTTAGGATCTGGAATGCACTGTCTGAGAGTGTGGGAGCGACTGGGTTAATCATGTGGTTAGGCTCTGGAATGCCCTGAATGAGAGTGTGGTGGAGACAGGGTCAATCGAATGGTTAGGATCTGGAAAGCACTGTCTGAGAGTGTGGTGGAGACAGATTCAATTGAGTGGTTAGGATCTGGAATGCAATGCTTGAGATTGTGGTGGAGACAGGTTCAATTGAATGGTTAGGATCTGGAAAGCACTGTCTGAGATGTGGTGGAGACAGCGCTAATCGAATGGTTAGGATCTGGAATGCACCGAGACTGTGGTGGACACAAGGTCAATCGAGTAGTTAAGGTCTGACATGCACTGTCTGAGAGTGTGGTGGAGACAGGGCCAATCGAGTAGTTAGGGTCTGACATGCACTGTCTGAGAGTGTGGTGGAGACAGGGTCAATCGAGTGGTTAGGATCTGGATTTCAATGACTGAGAGTGTGGTGGGGACAGGGTCAATCGAGTGGTTAGGATCTGGAATGCACCGTCTGAGGGTGTGGTGGGGACAGGGTCAATCGAGTGGTTAGGATCTAGAACACACTGGCTAAGGATGTGGTGGAGAAATTGTCAATCGAGTGGTTTAGATCTGGAATGCAATGTCTGAAAATGTGGTGGAGACAGGGTCAGTCGAGTGGTTAGGATCAGGAACGCACTGTCTGTGAATGTGGTGGAGACAGGGTCAATCGAGAGGATCTGGAATGTACTGACTGAGAGTGTGGTGGAGACAGGGTCAATCAAGTGGTTAGGGTCTGGAATGCACTGTCTGAGAATGTGATGGAGGTAGGGTTAATCGAATGGTTAGGATTTTGAATGCACAGTCTGAGTGTATGGTGCAGACAGGGTCAATCGAGTGTTATGGGTCTGGAATGCACTGTCTGACAGTGTGGTAGAGACAGGGTCAATCGAGCGGTTAGGATCTGGAATGCACTGTCTGAGAGTGTGGGAGCGACTGGGTTAATCGTGTGGTTAGACTCTGGAATGCCCTGAATGAGAGTGTGGTGGAGACAGGGTCAAACGAATGGTTAGGATCTGGAAAGCACTGTCTGAGAGTGTGGGGGAGACAGATTCAATTGAGTGGTTAGGATCTGGAATGCAATGCTTGAGATTGTGGTGGAGACAGGGTCAATCGAATGGTTAGGATCTGGAATGCATTGCCTGAGAGTGTGGGGGAGAAAAATTCAAATGAGTGGTTAGGATCTGGAATGTAATGTCTCAGAATGTGGTGGAGACAGGGCTAATTGAGTGGTTAGGATCTGGAATGCACTAAGAGTGTGGTGGAGACAGTTTCAATTGAGTAGTTAGGGTATGGAACGCATGGTCTGAGAGTGTGGTGGAGACGTAGTCAATCAAGTGGTTAGGATCTGGAATGCACTGCCAAAGAGTGTGGTGGAGAGAGGGTCAATCAAATGGTTAGGGTCTAGAACGCACTGTCTGAGAGTGTGGTGGAGACAGGGTCAATCGAATAGTTAGGATCTGGAATGCACTGTCTGAAAGTGTGGGGGAGACAGGGTCAGTCGAGTGGTTAGGGTCTGGAACGCACTGTCTAAGAGTGTGGTGGAGAAAATATCAATCGAGTGGTTAGGATCTGGAATGCAATGTCTGAGAGTGTGGCGGAGAAAGGGTCAATTGAGTGGTTAGGATCTGGAATGCACTGTCTGAGAGTGTGGTGGAGACAGGTTCAATCGAGTGGTTAGGATCAGGAACGCACTGTCTGTGAATGAGGTGGAGACAGAGTCAATCGAGTGGTTAGCATCTGGAATACACTGTCTGAGACTGTGGTGGAGACAGGGTCAATCGAGTGGTTAGCGTCTGGAATGTACTGCTTGAGTGTGTGGTGGAGACAGGGCCAATTGAGTTGTTAGGATCTGGAATGCACTGCCTGAGACTGTGGGGGAGACAGATTCAATTGAGTGGTTAGGATCTGGAATGCACTGACTGAGAGTGTGGGGGAGATAGGGCTAACTGAGTGTTAAGGATCTGGAATGCACTGTCTTGAGAGTGTGTTGGAGACAGGATCAATCGAGAAGTTAGGATCTGGACTGCACTGTCTTGAGAGTGCGGTGGAGACAGGGTCACTCGTGGTAGTTAGGATCTGGAATGCATTGTCTGAGAGTGTGGCGGAGACAGGGTCAGTCGAGTGGTTAGGGACTGGAATGCACAGTCTGAGAGTGTGGTGGAGACAGGGTCAATCGAGTGGTTAGGATCTCGAACACACTGGCTAAGGATGTGGTGGAGAAATTGTCAATCGAGTGGTTAGGATCAGGAACGCACTGTCTGTGAATGTGGTGGAGACAGGGTCAATCGAGAGATTAGGATCTGGAATGTACTGACTGAGAGTGTGGTGGAGACAAGGTCAATCGAGTGGTTAGGATTTGAATGCACTGTCTGAGAGTGTGGTGGAGACAGGGTCAATCGAGTGGTTAGGATCTGGAACGCACTGACTGAGAGTGTGGTGGAGACAGGGTCAATCAAGTGGTTAGGGTCTGGAATGCACTGTCTGAGAATGTGATGGAGGTAGGGTCAATCGAGTGGTTAGGATTTTGAATGCACAGTCTGAGTGTATGGTGCAGACAGGGTCAATCGAGTGGTTAGGATCTGGAATGCACTGTCTGAGAGTGTGGGAGCGACTGGGTTAATCGTCTGGTTAGGCTCTGGAATGCCTTGAGAGTATGGTGGAGACAGGGTCAATCGAATGGTTAGGATCTGGAAAGCACTGTCTGAGAGTGTGGTGGAGACAGATTCAATTGAGTGGTTAGGATCTGGAATGCAATGCTTGAGATTGTCGTGGAGACAGGGTCAATCGAATGGTTAGGATCTGGAAAGCACTGTCTGAGATGTGGTGGAGACAGCGCGAAACGAATGGTTAGGATCTGGAATGCACCGAGACTGTGGTGGACACAAGGTCAATCGAGTAGTTAAGGTCTGACATGCACTGTCTGAGATTGTGGTGGAGACAGGGCCAATCGAGTAGTTAGGGTCTGACATGCACTGTCTGAGAGTGTGGTGGAGACAGGGTCAATTGAGTGGTTAGGATCTGGAATTCAATGACTGAGAGTGTGGTGGGGACAGGGTCAATCGAGTGGTTAGGATCTGGAATGCACAGTCTGAGGGTGTGGTGGGGACAGGGTCAATCGAGTGGTTAGGATCTAGAACACACTGGCTAAGGATGTGGTGGAGAAATTGTCAATCGAGTGGTTTAGATCTGGAATGCAATGTCTGAAAATGTGGTGGAGACAGGGTCAGTCGAGTGGTTAGGATCAGGAACGCACTGTCTGTGAATGTGGTGGAGACAGGGTCAATCGAGAGGTTAGGATCTGGAATGTACTGACTGAGAGTGTGGTGGAGACAGGGTCAATCAATTGGTTAGGGTCTGGAATGCACTGTCTGAGAATGTGATGGACGTAGGGTTAATCGAATGGTTAGGATTTTGAATGCACAGTCTGAGTGTATGGTGCAGACAGGGTCAATCGAGTGTTAAGGGTCTGGAATGCACTGTCTGACAGTGTGGTAGAGACAGGGTCAATCGAGCGGTTAGGATCTGGAATGCACTGTCTGAGAGTGTGGGAGCGACTGGGTTAATCGTGTGGTTAGACTCTGGAATGCCCTGAATGAGAGTGTGGTGGAGACAGGGTCAATCGAATGGTTAGGATCTGGAAAGCACTGTCTGAGAGTGTGGGGGAGACAGATTCAATTGAGTGGTTAGGATCCGGAATGCAATGCTTGAGATTGTGGTGGAGACAGGGTCAATCGAATGGTTAGGATCTGGAGAGCACTGTCTGAGATGTGGTGGAGACAGTGCTCATCGAATGGTTAGGATCTGGAATGCACCGAGATTGTGGTGGAGACAAGGCCAATCGAGTAGTTAGGGTCTGACATGCACTGTCTGAGAGTGTGGTGGAGACAGGGTCAATCGAGTGGTTAGGATCTGGAATGCACTGTCTGGAGAGTGGGTTGGAGACCGGGTCAATCGCGTGGTTTGGATCTGGAATGCACTGTCTGTGAATGTCGTGGAGACAGGGTCAATCGAGTGGTTAGCATCAGGAATACACTGTCTGAGTGTGTGGTGGAGACAGCGTCAATCGTGTCGTTAGGATCTGGAATGCACTGTCTGAGAGTGTGGTGGAGAGAGTGTCAATCGAGTGGTTAGGATCTGGAATGCACTGTCTGAGAGTGTGGGGAGAAAGGGTCAATTGAGTGTTTAGGGTCTGGAATGCACTGTCTTGAGAGTGTGATGGAGACAGGGTCAATCGAATGATTAGGGTCTGGAATGCACTGTCTTGAGAGTGTTGTGGAGACAGGGTCACTCGAGTGGTTAGCGTCTGGAATGCACTGTCTGAGAATGTGGTGGAGACAGGGTCAATCAAGTAGTTAGGATCTGGAATGCACTGTCTGAGAGTGTGGTGGAGACAGGGTCAATCAAATAGTTACGATCTGGAATGCACTATCTGAGAGTTTGGTGGAGACAGTGACAGTCGTGTGGTTAGCATCTGGAATGCACTGTCTGAGAGTGTGATGGAGACATTGTCACTTGAGTGGTTAGGATCTAGAAATTATTGAATGAGAGTGTGGTGGAGACAGGGTCAATTGAGTGTTCAGGATCTGGAATGCACTGTCTGAGAGTGTGGTGGAGACAGGGTCAATCGAGTGGTTAGGATCTGGAACACACTGTCTGAGAGTGTGGTGGAGACAGGGTCAATCCAATGGTTAGGATCTAGAATGCACTATCTGAGAGTGTGGTGGAAACATTGACACTCAAGTGGTTAGGATCTGGAATGTACTGACTGAGACTGTGGTGGAGACAGGGTCATCGAGTAGTTAGGATTTGGAACACACTGTCTGAGAGTGTGGTGGAGACAGAGCTAATTGAATGGTTAGGATCTGGAATGCACTGTCTGAGAATGTTGTGGAGAATAGCGTTAATCGAGTGGTTAGGATCTGGAATGCACTGTCTGAGAGTGTCATGGAGACAGGGTCAATCGAGTGGTTAGGATCTGGAACGCACTGCCTGAGAGTGTGGTGGAGACAGGGTCAATCAAGTGGTTAGGGGCTGGAATGCACTTTCTGAGAATGTGATGGAGGTAGGGTCAATCGAGTGATTAGGATTTTGAATGCACAGTCTGAGTGTATGGTGGAGACAGGGTCAATCGAGTGGTTAGGATCTGGAATGCATTTCTGAGAGTGTGGGAGAGACAGGGCTAATCATTTGGTTAGGCTCTGGAATGCACTGACTTAGAGTGTGGTGGAGACAGGGTCAATCGAATGGTTAGGATATGGAAAGCATTGTCTGAGAGTGTGGTGGAGACAGAGCTAATTGAATGGTTAGGATCTGGAATGCACTTCCTGAGATTGTGGGGTAGACAGATTCAATTGAGTGGTTAGGATGTGGACCGCACTGTCTGAGAGTGTGGTAAAGAGAGTGTCAATCGAATGGTTAGGATCTGGAATGAACTGTCTGAGAGTGTGGGGAGACAGGGTCAATCGAGTGGTTAGCATCTGGAACGCACTGACTGAGAGTGTGGTGCAGACGGGGCCAATTGCGTGGATGGGATCTGGAATGCACTTCCTGAGAGTGTGGGGGAGACAGATTCAATTGAGTGGTTAGGATGTGGACCGCACTGTCTGAGAGTGTGGTAAAGAGAGTGTCAATCGAGTGGTTAGGATCTGGAATGAACTGTCTGAGAGTGTGGGGAGACAGGGTCAATCGAGTGGTTAGCATCCGGAACGCACTGACTGAGAGTGTGAGGGAGACTGGGTCAATCGAGTGGTTAGGAACTGGAATGCACTGTCTGAAAGTGTAGGGGAGACAGGGTCAATCGAGTGTTTAGGATCTGGAACGCATTGGCTAAGGATGTGGTGGAGAAATTGTCAATCGAATGGTTAGGATCTTGAATGCACTGTCTGAGAGTAAGGTGGAGACAGGGTCAATCGAGTGGCTAGGATCTGGAATGCACGGGCTGATAGTGTGGTGGAGAAAAGTTCAATCGAGTGGTTAGAATCAGGAAAGTACTTTCTGTGAATGTGGTGGAGACAGGGTCAATCGAGTGGTTAGTATCTGGAATGCACTGTCTGAGAATGTGGGGGAGAGAGGGTCAATCGAGTTGTTATGATCTGGAATGTACTGCTTGAGTGTGTGGTGCAGACAGGGCCAATTGAGTTGATAGGGTCTGGAATGCACTGCATGAGACTGTGGGGGAGACAGGCCTAATTGAGTGTTAAGGATCTGGAATGCACTGTCTTGAGAGTGTGTTGGAGACAGGGTCAATCGAGTAGTTAGGTTCTGGACTGCATTGTCTTGAGAGTGCGGTGGAGACAGGGTCACTCAAGTGGCTAGGATCTAGAATGCATTGTCTGAGAGTGTGGTGGAGAGACAGTGTCACTTGAGTGGTTAGGATCTAGAAATTACTGAATGAGAGTGTGGTGGAGACAGGGTCAATCGAGTGTTCAGGATCTGGAATGCACTGTCTGAGAGTGTGGTGGAGACAAGATCACTCGAATGGTTAGGGTCTGGAATGCACTTCTGAGAGTGTGGTGGAGAAAGGGTCAATCCAATGGTTAGGATCTAGAATGCACTGTCTGAGAGTGTGGTGGAAAAAGTGACACTCAAATGGTTAGGATCTGGAATGTACTGACTGAGACTGTGGTGGAGACAGGGTCATCGAGTGGTTAGGATTTGGAACACACTGTCTGAGAGTGTGGTGGAGACAGGGTCAATCGAGATTTTAGGATCTGGAATGCACTGTCTGAGAACGTTGTGGGGAAGAGGGTTAATCGAGTGGTTAGGATCTGGAATGTACTGCTTGAGTGTGTGGTGCAGAGAGGGACAATTGAGTTGTTAGGGTCTGGAATGCACTGCATGAAATTGTGGGGGAGACAGGGCTGATTGAGTGTTAAGGATCCGGAATGCACTATCTTGAGAGTGTGTTGGAGACAGGGTCAATCGAATAGTTAGGATCTGGACTGCACTGTCTTGAGAGTGCAGGTGGAGACAGGGTCACTCAAGTGGTTAGGATCTAGAATGCACTGTCTGAGAGTGTGGTGGAGACAGTGTCACTTGAGTGGTTAGGATCTAGAAATTACTGAATGAGAGTGTGGTGGAGACAGGTTCAATCGAGTGTTCAGGACCTGGAATGCACTGTCTGAGAGTGTGGTGGAGACAGGGTCACTCGAGTGGTTAGGATCTGGAATGTACTGACTGAGAGTGTGGTGGAGACAGGGTCAATCGAATGGTTAGGATCTGGAATACATTGTCTGAGAGTGTGGTGGAGACAGGCGCACTCGAGTGGTTAGGGTCCGGAATGCACTGTCTGAGAGTGTGGTGGAGTCAGGGTCAATCGAGTGGTTAGGATCTGGAATGCACTGTCTGAGAGTGTGGTGGAAACAGTGTCACTCAATTGGTTAGGAGCTGGAATTTACTGAATGAGACTGTGGTGGAGACAGGGTCATCGAGAGGTTAGGATCTGGAATGCACTGTCAGAGAGTGTCATGGAGACATGGTCAATCAAGTGGTTAGGATCTGGAACGCACTGACTTAGATTGTGGTGGAGACAGGGTCAATCAACTGGTTAGGGTCTGGAATGCACTGTCTGAGAATGTGATGGAGGTAGGGTCAATCGAGTGATTAGGATTTTGAATGCACAGACTGATTGTATGGTGGAGACAGGGTCAATCGAGTGGTTAGGGCCTGCAACACACGGTCTGACAGTGTGGTAGAGACAGGGTCAATCGAGTGGTTAGGATCTGGAATGCACTGTCTGAGATTGTGGTGGAGACAGGGCCAATTGCGTGGATGGGAAATGGAATGCACTGCCTGAGATTGTGGGGCAGACAGATTCAAATGAGTGGTTATGATCCGGAATGCAATGCTTGAGAGTGTGGGGGAGACAAATTCAATCGAGTGGTTAGGATCTGGAATGCACTGCCTGAGAGTGTGGTGGAGACAGATTCAACTGAGTGCTAAGGATCTGGAACGCACTGTCTGAGAGTGTGGTGGAGAGAGTGTCAACCGAGTGGTTAGGGTCTGGAATGCACTGTCTTGAGAGTGTTGTGGAGACAGGGTCACTCGAGTGGTTAGCGTCTGGAATGCACTGTCTTGAGAGTGTCGTGGAGACAGGGTCACTCGAGTGGTTAGCGTCTGGAATGCACTGTCTGAGAATGTGGTGGAGACAGGGTCAATCAAGTGGTTAGGATCTGGAATGCACTGTCTGAGAGTGTGGTGGAGACAGGGTCAATCAAATAGTTACGATCTGGAATGCACTATCTGAGAGTTTGGTGGAGACAGTGTCAATCGAGTGGTTAGGATCTGAAATGAACTGTCTGAGAGTGTGGGGAGACAGGGTCAATTGAGTGGTTAGGATCTGGAATGCACTGTCTGAGAGTGTGGGGCAGTCTGGGTCAATCGAGTGGTTAGGAACTGGAATGCACTGTCTGAAAGTGTAGGGGAGACAGGGTCAATCGAGTGTTTAGGATTTGGAACGCATTGGCTAAGGATGTGTTGGAGAAATTGTCAATCGAATGGCTAGGATCTTGAATGCAATGTCTGAGAGTAAGGTGGAGACAGCGTCAATCGAGTGGTTAGGATCTGGAATGCACTGTCTTGAGAATGTGTTGGAGACAGGGTCAATCGAGTAGTTAGGATCTGGACTGCACTGTCTTGTGAGTGCGGTGGAGAAAGGGTCACTAAAGTGGTTAGGATCTAGAATGCATTGTCTGAGAGTGTGGTGGAGACAGTGTCACTTGAGTGGTTAGGATCTAGAAATTACTGAATGAGAGTGTGGTGGAGACAGGGTCAATCGAGTGTTCAGGATCTGGAATGCACTGTCTGAGAGTGTGGTGGAGACAGGGTCACTCGAATGGTTACGATCTGGAACGCATTGTCTGAGAGTGTGGTGGAGAAAGGGTCAATCCAATGGTTAGGATCTAGAATGCACTGTCTGAGAGTGTGGTGGAAACAGTGACACTCAAGTGGTTAGGATCTGGAATGTACTGACTGAGACTGTGGTGGAGACAGGGTCATCGAGTAGTTAGGATTTGGAACACACTGTCTGAGAGTGTGGTGGAGACAGGGTCAATCGAGATTTTAGCATCTGGAATGCACTGTCTGAGAATGTTGTGGAGAAAAGGGTTAATCGAGTGGTTAGGATCTGGAATGCACTGTCTGAGAGTGTGGTGGAGACTGGATCAATCAAGTGGTTAGGGTCTGAAATGCACTGTCTGAGAATGTGATGGAGGTAGGGTCAATCGAGTGATTAGGATTTTGAATGCACAGTCTGAGTGTATGGTGGAGACAGGGTCAATCGAGTGGTTAGGGTCTGGAATGCACTGTCTGAGAATTTGATGGAGGTAGGGTCAATCGAGTGATTAGGATTTTGAATGCACAGTCTGAGTGTATGGTGGAGACAGGGTCAATCGAGTGGTTAGGATCTGGAATGCATTTCTGAGAGTGTGGGAGAGACAGGGTTAATCGTTTGGTTAGGCCCTGGAATGCAGTGACTGAGAGTGTGGTGGAGACAGGGTCAATCCAATGGTTAGGATCTGGAAAGCATTGTCTGAGAGTGTGGTGGAGACAGAGCTAATCGAATGGTTAGGATCTGGAATGTACTGCCTGAGATTGTGGGGGAGACACATTCACTTGAGTGGTTAGGATGTGGACCGCACTGTCTGAGAGTGTGGTGGAGAGAGTGTCAATCGAGTGGTTAGGATCTGGAATGAACTGTCTGAGAGTGTGGGGTGACAGGGTCAATTGAGTGGTTAAGGTCTGGAATGCACTGCCTGGGAGAGTGGTGGAGACAGGGTCATTCGAGTCGTTAGGATCTGGAATGCACTGTCTGAGAATGTGGTGGAGAGAGTGTCAATCGAATGGTTAGGATCTGGAATGAACTGTCTGAGAGTGTGGGGAGACAGGGTCATTCGAGTGTTTAGGATCTGCTACGCACTAGCTGAGACTGTGGGTGAGACAGGGTCAATCGAGTGGTTAGGATCTGGAATGCACTGTCTGAAAGTATGGGGGAGACAGGGTCAATCGAGTGTTTAGGATCTGGAACGCACTGGCTAAGGATGTGGTGGAGAAATTGTCAATCGAATGGTTAGGATCTTGAATGCACTGTCTAAGAGTGTGGTGGAGACAGGCGCACTCGAGTGGTTAGGATCTGGAATGTACTGACTGAGAGTGTGGTGGAGACAGGGTCAATCGAATGTTTAGGATCTGGAATGCACTGTCTGAGAGCGTGGTGGAGACAGGGTCAATCGAGTGGTTAGGGTCCGGAATGCACTGTCTGAGAGTGTGGTGGAGTCAGGGTCAATCGAGTGGTTAGGATCTGGAATTTACTGACTGAGACTGTGGTGGAGACAGGGTCATCGAGAGGTTAGGATCTGGAATGCACTGTCAGAGAGAGTCATGGAGACATGGTCAATCAAGTGGTTAGGATCTGGAACGCACTGACTTAGATTGTGGTGGAGACAGGGTCAATCGAGTGATTAGGATTTTGAATGCACAGTCTGATTGTATGGTGGAGACAGGGTCAATCGAGTGGTTAGGGCCTGCAACACACTGTCTGACAGTGTGGTAGAGACAGGGTCAATCGAGTGATTAGGATCTGGAATGCACTGTCTGAGAATGTGGTGGAGAGAGTGTCAATCGAATGGTTAGGATCTGGAATGAATTGTCTGAGAGTGTGGGGAGACAGGGTCAATCGAGTGTTTAGGATCTGGTACGCACTGGCTGAGACTGTGGGTGAGACAGGGTCAATCGAGTGGTTAGGAACTGGAATGCACTGTCTGAAAGTGTGGGGGAGACAGGGTCAATCGAGTGTTTAGGATCTGGAACGCACTGGCTAAGGATGTGGTGGAGAAATTGTCAATCGAATGGTTAGGATCTTGAATGCACTGTCTGAGAGTGTGGTAGAGACAGTGTCACTTGAGTGGTTAGGATCTAGAAATTACTGAATGAGAGTGTGGTGGAGACAGGGTCAATCGAGTGTTCAGGACCTGGAATGCACTGTCTGAGAGTGTGGTGGAGACAGGCGCACTCGAGTGGTTAGGATCTGGAATGTACTGACTGAGAGTGTGGTGGAGACAGGGTCAATCGAATGTTTAGGATCTGGAATGCACTGTCTGAGAGCGTGGTGGAGACAGGGTCAATCGAGTGGTTAGGGTCCGGAATGCACTGTCTGAGAGTGTGGTGGAGTCAGGGTCAATCGAGTGGTTAGGATCTGGAATGCACTGTCAGAGAGAGTGGTGGAAACAGTGTCACTCAAGTGGTTAGGATCTGGAATTTACTGACTGAGACTGTGGTGGAGACAGGGTCATCGAGAGGTTAGGATCTGGAATGCACTGTCAGAGAGAGTCATGGAGACATGGTCAATCAAGTGGTTAGGATCTGGAACGCACTGACTTAGATTGTGGTGGAGACAGGGTCAATCGAGTGATTAGGATTTTGAATGCACAGTCTGATTGTATGGTGGAGACAGGGTCAATCGAGTGGTTAGGGCCTGCAACACACTGTCTGACAGTGTGGTAGAGACAGGGTCAATCGAGTGGTTAGGATCTGGAATGCACTGTCTGAGATTGTGGTGGAGACAGGGCCAATTGCGTGGATGGGATCTGGAATGCACTGCCTGAGATTGTAGGGCAGACAGATTCAATTGAGTGGTTAGGATCTGGAATGCAATGCTTGAGAGTGTCGGGGAGACAGATTGAATCGAGTGGTTAGGATCTGGAATGCACTGCCTGAGAGTGTGGTGGAGACAGATTCAACTGAGTGCTAAGGATCTGGAACGCACTGTCTGAGAGTGTGGTGGAGATAGCGTCAATCGAGTCGTTAGGATCTGGAATGCACTTTCTGAGAGTGTGGTGGAGACAGTTTCAACTGAGTGCTAAGGATCTGGAACACACTGTCTGAGAGTGTGGTGGAGATAGCGTCAATTGAGTCGTTAGGATCTGGAATGCACTTTCTGAGAGTGTGGTGGAGAGAGTGTCAATCGAGTGGTTAGGATCTGGAATGCACTGTCTGAGAGTGTGGGGGAACAGGTTCAATCGAGTGGTTAGGATCTGGAATGCATTGTCTGAGAGTGTGGGTGAGACAGGGTCAATCGAGTGGTTACGATCTGGAATGTACTGCTTGAGTGTGTGGTGCAGACAGGGCCAATTGAGTTGTTAGGGTCTGGAATGCACTGTATGAGATGGTGGGGGAGACAGGGCTAATTGAATGCTAAAGATCTGTAATGCACTGTCTTGAGAGTGTGGGGGAGACAGATTCAACTGAGTGCAAAGGATCTGGAACGCACTGTCTGAGATTGTGGTGGAGACAGCGTCAATCGAGTCGTTAGGATCTGGAATGCACTGTCTGAGAGTGTGGTGGAGAGAGTGTCAATCGAGTGGTTAGGATCTGGAATGCACTGTCTGAGAGTGTGGGGGAGACAGGGTCAATCGAGTGGTTAGGATCTGGAACGCACTGTCTGAGACTGTGGGGGAGACAGGGTCAATCGAGTGGTTAGGAACTGGAATGCACTGTCTGAAAGTGCAGGGGAGACAGGGTCAATCGAGTGTTTAGGATCTGGAAAGCATTGGCTAAGGATGTGGTGGAGAAATTGTCAATCGAATGGTTAGGATCTTGAATGCACTGTCTGAGAGTAAGGTGGAGACAGCATCAATCGAGTGGTTAGGATCTGGAATGCACTGGCTGAGAGTGTGGTGGAGAAAAGTTCAATCGAGTGGTTAGGATCAGGAACGCACTGTCTGTGAATGTGGTGGAGACAGGGTCAATCGAGTGGTTAGGATCTGGAATGCACTGTCTGAGAGCGTGGGGGAGAGAGGGTCAATCGAGTTGTTAGGATCTGGAATGTACTGCTTGAGTGTGTGGTGCAGACACGGCCAATTGACTTGTTAGGGTCTGGAATGCACTGCATGAGATTGTGGGGGAGACAGGGCTAATTGAGTGTTAAGGATCTGGAATGCACTGTCTTGAGAATGTGTTGGAGACAGGGTCAATCGAGTAGTTAGGATCTGGACTGCACTGTCTTGTGAGTGCGGTGGAGACAGGGTCACTCAAGTGGTTAGGATCTAGAATGCATTGTCTGAGAGTGTGGTGGAGACAGTGTTACTTGAGTGGTTAGGATCTAGAAATTACTGAATGAGAGTGTGGTGGAGACAGGGTCAATCGAGTGTTCAGGATCTGGAATGCACTGTCTGAGAGTGTGGTGGAGACAGGGTCACTCGAATGGTTAGGATCTGGAACGCACTGTCTGAGAGTGTGGTGGAGACAGGGTCAATCCAATGGTTAGGATCTAGAATGCACTGTCTGAGAGTGTGGTGGAAACAGTGACACTCAAGTGGTTAGGATCTGGAATGTACTGACTGAGACTGTGGTGGAGACAGGGTCATCGAGTGGTTAGGATTTGGAACACACTGTCTGAGAGTGTGGTGGAGACAGGGTCAATCGAGATTTTGGGATCTGGAATGCACTGTCTGAGAATGTTGTGGAGACAGGGTTAATCGAGTGGTTAGGGTCTGGAATGCACTGTCTGAGAATGTGATCGAGGTAGGGTCAATCGAGTGATTAGGATTTTGAATGCACAGTTTGAGTGTATGGTGGAGACAGGGTCAATCAAGTGGTTAGGGTCTGGAACACACTATCTGACAGTGTGGTAGAGACAGGGTCAATCGAGTGGTTAGGATCTGGACTGCACTTTCTGAGAGTGTGGGAGAGACTGCGTTAATCGTTTGGTTAGGCTCTGGAATTCACTGAATAAGAGTGTGGTGGAGACAGGGCCAATTGCGTGGATGGGATCTGGAATGCACTTCCTGAGAGTGTGGGGGAGACAGATTCAGTTGAGTGATTAGGATGTGGACCTTACTGTCTGAGAGTGTGGTGGAGAAAGCGTCATTCAAGTCGTTAGGATCTGGAATGCCCTGTCTGAGAGTGTGGTGGAGAGAGTGTCAATCGAGTGGTTAGGATCTTGAATGTACTGTCTGAGAGTGTGGGGAGACAGGGTTAATTGAGTGGTTAGGGTTTGGAATGCACTGCCTGGGAGAGTGGTCGAGACAGGGTCAATTGAGTGGTTAGGGTCTCGAATGCACTCTCTGAAACTGTGGGGGAGACAGAGTCAATCGAGTGTTTAGGATCTGGAATGCACTGGCTAAGGATGTGTGGAGAAAGTGTCAATCGAATGGTTAGGATCTGGAATGCACTGTCTGAGAGTGAGGTGGAGACAGAGCTAATCGAATAGTTAGGATCTGGAATGTACTGCCTGAGAGTGTGGTGGAGACAGGGCCAATTGCGTGGATGGGATCTGGAATGCACTGCCTGAGAGTGTGGGGGAGACAGATTTAATTGAGTGTTTTGGATCTGGAATGCATTGCTTGAGATTGTGGTGAAGACAGGTTCAATCGATTGGTTAGGATCTGGAAAGCACTGTCTGAGATGTGGTGGAGACAGCGCTAATTGAATGGTTAGGGTCTGTAATGTACCAAGATTGTGGTGGAGACAAGGCCAATCAAGTAGTTAGGTTCTGAAATGCACTGTCTGAGTGTGTGGTGGAGACAGGGTCAATCGAGAGGTTAGGATCTGGAATGCACTGTCTGAGAAGGTGGGAGATAGGGCCAATCGAGTGGTTACGGTGTGGAATGCACTGTCTGGAGAGTGGGTTGGAGACAGGGTCAATCGCGTGGTTAGCGTCTGGAATGTACTGTCTGAGAGTGTGGTGGGGACAGGGTCAATCGATTGGTTAGTCTCTTGAATGCGCTGTCTGAGAGTGTGGTGTAGACAGGCTCAATCGAGTGGTTAGGCTCTGGAATGTACTGACTGAGAGTGTGGTGGAGACAGGGTCAATCAAGTGGTTAGGATCTGGAATGCACTGTCTGAGAGTGTGGTGGAGACAGGGTCAATCGAGTGGTTAGGCTCTGGAATGCACTGTCTGAGAGTGTGGTGGAGACAGGGTCAATCGATTGGTTAGGCTCTGGAATGCACTTTCTGAGAGTGTCGTGGAGACAGGGTCAATCGAGTGGTTAGGATCTGAAATGCATTGCCTGAGAGTGTGGGGGAGACAGGGCAAATTGATTCATTAAGATCTGGAATGCACTAAGAGTGTGGTGCAGACAGGTTCAATTGAGTAGTTAGGGTCTGGAACGCACTGTCTGAGTTTGTGGTGGAGAAATAGTGACTCGAGTGGTTAGGAAGTGGAATGCACTGCCTAAGAGTGTGGTGGAGATAGGGTCAATCGAGTGGTTAGGCTCTGGAACGCACTGTCTTCGAGTGTGGTGGAGACAGGGCCAATTGAATAGTTAGGATATGGAATGCAATGCCTAAGAGTGTGGTGGAGACAGGGTCAATCGAGTTGTTAGGGTCTGTAATGCACTGGCTGAGAGTGTGGTGGAGACAGGGTCAATTGAGAGGTTAGGATCTGGAATGCACTTTCTGAGAGTGTTGTGGAGACAGGGTTAATCGAGTGGTTAGGATCTGGAATGCACTGTCTGAGTGTGTCATGGAGACAGGCTCAATCGAGTGGTTAGGATCTGGAACGCACTGACTGAGAGTGTGGTGGAGACAGGGTCAATCAAGTGGTTAGGGTCTGGAATGCACTGTCTGAGAATGTGATGGAGGTAGGGTCAATCGAGTGATTAGGATTTTGAATGCACAGTCTGAGTGTATGGTGCAGACAGGGTCAATCAAGTGTTTAGGGTCTGGAACGCACTGTCTGACAGTATGGTAGAGACAGGGTCAATCGAGCGGTTAGGATCTGGAAATCACTGCCTGAGAGTGTGGTGGAGACAGGGCCAATTGCGTGGATGGGATCTGGAATGCACTGCCTGAGAGAGTGGTGGAGACAGGGCCAATTGCGTGGATGGGATCTGGAATGCACTGCCTGAGAGTGTGGGGGAGACTGATTCAATTGAGTGATTAGGATGTGGACCGCACTGTCTGAGAGTGTGGTGGAGAGAGTGTCAATCGAGTGGTTAGGATCTGGAATGTACTGTCTGAGAGTGTGGGGAGACAGGGTTAATTGAGTGGTTAGGGTCTGGAATGCACTGTCTGGGAGAGTGGTGGAGACAGGTTCAATCGAGTGTTTAGGATCTGGAATGCACTGGCTAAGGATGTGGTGGTGAAAGTGTCAATCGAATGGTTAGGATCTGGAATGCACTCTCTGGGAGTGAGGTGGAGACAGCGTCAATCGAGTGGTTAGGATCTGGAATGCACTGGCTGAGAGTGTGGTGGAGAAAAGTTCAATCGAGTGGTTAGGATCAGGAACGCACTGTCTGTGAATGTAGTGGAGATAGGGTTAATCGAGTGGTTAGGATCTGGATTGCAGTGTCTGAGAATGTGGTGCAGACAGGGCCAATTGAGTTGTTAGGGTCTGGAATGCACTGCATGAGAGAGTTGGGGAGACAGGGCTAATTGAGTGTTAAAGATCTGGAATGCACTCTCTTGAGTGTGTTGGAGACAGGCTCAATCGAGTAGTTGGGCTCTAAACTGCACTGTCTTGAGAGTGCGGTGGAGACCGGGTCACTCAAGTGGTTAGGATCTGGAATGCACTGTCTGAGAGTGTGGGGAGACAGGGTCAATCGAGTGATTAGGGTCTGGAATGCACAGTCGTGAGAGTGTGGTGGAGACAGGTTCAATCGATTGGTTAGATTCTGGAACGCACGGACTGAGAGTGTGGTGGAGACAGGGTCACTCGAGTGGTTTGGTTCTGGAATGCACTGTCTGAGTGTGTCATGGAGACAGGCTCAATCGAGTGGTTAGGATCTGGAACGCACTGACTGAGAGTGTGGTGGAGACAGGGTCAATCAAGTGGTTAGGGTCTGGAATGCACTGTCTGAGAATGTGATGGAGAGAGGGTTAATCGAGTGGTAAGGATCTGGAATGTACTGTTTGAGAGTATAGTGGAAACAGGGTCAATCGAGTGTTTAGGATCTGGAATACATGGTCTGAGAGTGTGGTGGAGACAGGGTTAATCGAGTTGTTAGGATTTAGAATGCACTGTGTGAGAGTGTCATGGAGACAGGTTCAATCGAATGGTTAGGATCTGGAATGCACTGACTAAGAGTGTGGTGGAGACAGGGTCAATCGAGTGGTTAGGATCTGGAATGCATTGTCTGAGAATGTGGTGGAGACAGGGTCAATCGAATGGTTAGGAACTGGAACGCACTGTCTGTGAGTGTGGTGGAGACAGGGTTAATCGAATGGTTAGGATCTTGAATCTACTGCCTCTGTGTGTGGTGGCGACAGTGCCAATTGAGTGGTTAGGAGCTGGAATGCACTGCCAGAGATTGTGGGCGAGACAGATTAAATTGAGTGGTTTGTATCTGGAACACACTGAGAGTGTGGTGGAGACAAGGCCAATCGAGTAGTTAGTGTCTGGAATGCACTGGGTTGAGTGTGGTGGAGACAGGGCCAATCGAGTGATTAGGTGCTGGAATGAACTGCCTGAGAGTATGCAGGAGACAGATTCAATTGAATGTTTAGCATCTGGAATGCACTGTCTTGAGAGTGTGGTGGAGACAAGGTCAATTGCGTGGTTAGGATCTGGTATGCTCTGACTGAGAGTGTGGTGGAGACAGGTTCAATCGTGTGGTTAGGATCTGGAATGCACTCTGAGAGTGTCATGGAGACATGGGGAATCGAGTGGTTAGGATCTGTACCGCACTGACTGAGATTGTGGTGGAGACAGGGTCAATTGAGTGGTTAGTATCTGGAATTCTCTGTCTTGAGAGTGTGTTGGAGAGGGTCAATCGAGTGGTTCGGATCTGGAGTGCACTGTCTTGAGAGTGGGTAGAGACACGGTCAATCGAGTGGTTAGCATCTGGAACCCACTGTCTGAGAGTGTGGTGGAGACAGGGTCACTCGAGTGGCTAGGATCTGGAATGTACTGTCTGAGAGTGTGGTAGAGACAGGGTTAATCGAGTGGTTTGGATCTGGAATGCACTGTCTATGATTGTGGTGGAGACAGGGTTAATCGAGTGGTTAGGATCTGGAATGCACTTTCTTGAGAGTGGCGGAGAGAGTGTCAATAGAGTGGTTAGGATCTGGTATGCACTGTCTTGAGAGTGTGTTGGAGACAAGGTCAAACGAGTGGTTAGGATCTGGAATGCACTGTCATGAGAGTGTGGTGGAGACAGGGTGAATCGAGTGGTTCGGATCTGGAATGCACTGCCTGAGAGTGTGCAGGAGACAGATTCAATTGAGTGGTTAGGATCTGGAATGCATTGTCTTGAGAGTGTGGGGGAGATAGGGTCAATCGTGTGGTTAGGAACTGGAACGCACTGTCTGCGCGTGTGGTGGAGACAGGGTTAATCGAATGGTTAGGATCCGGAATCTACTGGCTGCATGTGTGGTGGAGACAGGGCCAATTGAGTGGTTAGGAGGTGGAATGCACTGCCAGAAATTGTGGGCGAGAAAGATTCAATTGAGTGGTTTGGATATGGAACTCAATGAGATTGTGGTGGAGACAAGGCCAATCGAGTAGTTAGTGTGTGGAATGCACTGTGTTGAGTGTGGTGGAGACAGGGCCAATCGAGTGGTTAGGATCTGGAATGCACTGCCTGAGAGTGTGCAGGAGACAGATTCAATTGAGTGGTTAGGATCTGGAATGCATTGTCTTGAGAGTGTGGTGGAGACAGGGTCAATCTAGTGGTTAGAATCTGCAATGTACTGACTGAGAGTGTGGTGGAGACAGGTTCAGTCGAGTGGTTAGAATCTAGAATACACTGTCTGAGATTGTGGTGGAGACAGGGTTAATGGAGTGGTTTGGATCTGGAATGCACTGTCTGAGAGTGTGGTGGAGAGAGGGTTAATCGAGTGGTAAGGATCTGGAATACTCTGTCTTGAGAGTGTGGTGGAGTTAGGGTCAATCGAGTGGTTAGGATCTGGAATGTACTGTTTGAGAGTATAGTGGAAACAGGGTCAATCGAGTGTTTAGGATCTGGAATACACGGTCTGAGAGTGTGGTGGAGACAGGGTTAATCGAGTTGTTAGGATTTAGAATGCACTGCGTGAGAGTGTCATGGGGACAGGGTCAATCGAATGGTTAGGATCTGGAATGCACTGACTAAGAGTATGGTGGAGACAGGGTCAATCGAGTGGTTAGGATCTGGAATGCATTGTCTGAGAGTGTGGGCGAGATAGGGTTAATCATGTGGTTAGGCTCTGGAACGCACTGACTGAGAATGTGGTGGAGACAGGGTCAATCGAATGGTTAGGAACTGGAACGCACTGTCTGTGAGTGTGGTGGAGACAGGGTTAATCAAATGGTTAGGATCTTGAATCTACTGCCTCTGTGTGTGGTGGCGACAGTGCCAATTGAGTGGTTAGGAGCTGGAATACACTGCCAGAGATTGTGCGCGAGACAGATTAAATTGAGTGGTTTGTATCTGGAACACACTGAGAGTGTGGTGGAGACAAGGCCAATCGAGTAGTTAGTGTCTGGAATGCACTGGGTTGAGTGTGGTGGAGACAGGGCCAATCGAGTGATTAGGTGCTGGAATGAACTGCCTGAGAGTATGCAGGAGACAGATTCAATTGAATGTTTAGCATCTGGAATGCACTGTCTTGAGAGTGTGGTGGAGACAAGGTCAATCAAGTGGATAGGATCTGGAATACGCTGTCTTGAGCGTGTGGTGGAGTAAGGGTCAATCGAGTGGTTAGGATCTGGAATGCTCTGTCTGAGAGTGTGGTGGAGACAGGGACAATCGAGTGTTTAGGATCTGGAATGCACTGACTGAGAGTGTAGTGGAGACAGGTTCAATCGTGTGGTTAGGATCTGTAACGCACTGACTGAGATTGTGGTGGAGACAGGGTCAACTGAGTGGTTAGGATCTGGAATTCTCTGTCTTGAGAGTGTGTTGGAGAGGGTCAATTGAGTGGTTCGGATCTGGAGTGCACTGTCTTGAGAGTGGGTAGAGACAGAGCCAATCGAGTGGTTAGCATTTGGAACCCACTGTCTGAGAGTGTGGTGGAGACAGGGTCACTCGAGTGGCTAGGATCTGGAATGTACTGTCTGAGAGTATGGTGGAGACAGGGTTGATCGAGTGGTTAGGATCTGGAATGAACTTTCTTGAGAGTGTGGTGGAGACAGTGTCAATCGAGTGGTTAGGATCTGGTATGCAATGTCTTGAGAGTGTGTTAGAGACAAGGTCAAACGAGTGGTTAGGATCTGGAATGCACTGTCATGAGAGTGTGGTGGAGACAGGGTGAATCGAGTGGTTCGGATCTGGAATGCAATGTCTGAGAGTGTGGGGGAGATAGGGTCAATCGTGTGGTTAGGAACTGGAACGCACTGTCTGCGAGTGTGGTGGAGACAGGGTTAATCGAATGGTTAGGATCCGGAATCTACTGGCTGCATGTGTGGTGGAGACAGGGCCAATTGAGTGGTTAGGAGGTGGAATGCACTGCCAGAGATTGTGGGCGAGAAAGATTCAATTGAGTGTTTTGGATCTGGAACACACTGAGAGTGTGGTGGAGACAAGGCCAATCGAGTAGTTAGTGTCTGGAATGCACTGTGTTGAGTGTGGTGGAGACAGGGCCAATTGAGTGGTTAGGATCTGGAATGCACTGCCTGAGAGTGTGCAGGAGACAGATTCAAAGAGTGGTTAGGATCTGGAATGCACTGCCTTGAGAGTGTGGTGGAGACAAGTCATTCGAGTGTTTACGATCTGGAATGCACTGACTGAGAGTGTGGTGGAGACAGGTTCAATCGAGTGGTTAGGATCTGGAATACACTGCCTGAGAGTGTCATGGAGACATGGTGAATCGAGTGGTTAGGATTTGTAACGCACTGACTGTGATTGTGGTGGAGACAGTGTCAATTGAGTGGTTAGGATCTGGAATGCACTGCCTGAGAGTGTGCAGGAGACAGATTCAATTGAGTGGTTAGGATCTGGTATGCTATGTCTGAGAGTGTGGTGGTGACAGGGTCAATCGAGTGGTTAGGATCTGGATTGTACTGACTGAGTGTATGGTGGAGACGGGGTCAATCGAGTGGTAATGATCTTGAATTTACTGCCTGCATGTGTGGTGGAGACAGTGTCAATCGAATGGTTAGGATCTGGAATGCTCTGCCTGAGAGTGTGGGGCAGACAGATTCAATTGAGTGGTTTGGATCTGGAATACACGGTCTGAGAGTGTGGTGGAGACAGGGTTAATCGAGTTGTTAGGATTTAGAATGCACTGTGTGAGAGTGTCATGAAGACAGGTTCAATCGAGTGGTTAGGATCTGGAATGCAATATCTGAGAGTGTGGGGGAGATAGGCTCAATCGAGTGGTTAGGCTCTGGAACGCACTGACTGAGAATGTGGTGGAGACAGGGTCAATCGAATGGTTAGGAACTGCAACGCACTGTCTGTGAGTGTGGTGGAGACAGGGTTAATCGAATAGTTAGGATCTTGAATCTACTGCCTCTGTGTGTGGTGGAGACAGTGCCAATTGAGTGGTTTGGATCTGGAATGCACAGCCAGAGATTGTGGGCGAGACAGATTAAGTTGAGTGGTTTGGATCTGGAACACACTGAGAGTGTGGTGGAGACGGGGCCAATCGAGTGATTAGGTTCTGGAATGAAATACCTGAGAGTATGCAGGAGACAGATTCAATTGAGTGGTTAGCACCTGGAATGCACTGTCTTGAGAGTGTGGTGGAGACAAGGTCAATCGAGTGTTTAGGATCTGGAATGTACTGACTGAGAGTGTGGTGGAGACAGGGTCAATCGAGTGGTTAGGATCTTGTATGCTCTGTCTGAGAGTGTGGTGGAGACAGGGACAATCGAGTGTTTAGGATTTGGAATGCACTGACTGAGAGTGTGGTGAAGACAGGTTCAATCATGGGGTTAGGATCTGGAATGCACTCTGAGAGTGTCATGGAGACATGGGGAATCGAGTGGTTAGGATCTGTTACGCACTGACTGAGATTGTTGTGGAGACAGGGTCAATTGAGTGGTTAGGATCTGGAATTCTCTGTCTTGAGAGTGTGTTGGAGAGGGTCAATTGAGTGGTTCGGATCTGGAGTGCACTGTCTTGAGAGTGGGTAGAGACAGAGCCAATCGAGTGGTTAGCATCTGGAACCCACTGTCTGAGAGTGTGGTGGAGAAAGGGTCACTCGAGCGGCTAGGATCTAGAATGTACTGTCTGAGAGTATGGTGGAGACAGGGTTAATCGAGTGGTTTGGATCTGGAATGCACTGTCTGTGATTGTGGTGGAGACAGGGTTAATCGAGTGGTTAGGATCTGGAATGCACTTTCTTGAGAGTGTGTTGGAGACAAGGTCAAACGAGTGGTTAGGATCTGGAATGCACTGTCATGAGAGTGTGGTGGAGACAGGGTGAATCGAGTGGTTCGGATCTGGAATGCAATGTCTGAGAGTGTGGGGGAGATAGGGTCAATCGTGTGGTTAGGAACTGGAACACACTGTCTGCGAGTGTGGTGGAGACAGGGTTAATCAAATGGTTAGGATCCGGAATCTACTGGCTGCATGTGTGGTGGAGACAGGGCCAATTGAATGGTTAGGAGCTGGAATGCACTGCCAGAGATTGTGGGCGAGAAAGATTCAATTGAGTGGTTTGGATCTGGAACACACTGAGAGTGAGGTGGAGACAAGGCCAATCGAGTAGTTAGTGTCTGGAATGCACTGTGTTGAGTGTGGTGGAGACAGGGCCAATCGAGTGGTTACGATCTTGAATGCACTGCCTGAGAGTGTGCGGAGACAGATTCAATTGAGTGGTTAGGATCTGGAATGCACTGCCTTGAGAGTGTGATAGAGACAAGGTCATTCGAGCGGTTAGGATCTGGAATGTGCTGACTGAGGTTATGGTGGAGACAGGGTCAATTGAGTGCTAAGGATCTGGTATGCTCTGACTGAGAGTGTGGTGGAGACAGATTCAATCGAGTGTTTAGGATCTGGATTGCAATGTCTGATTGTGTGGTGGAGACAGATTCAACTGAGTGGTTAGGATCTGGAATTCACTTCTGCGAGTGTGGTGGAGACAGGGACAATCGAGTGTTTAGGATCTCGAACGAACTGACTGAGAATGTGGTGGAGACAGGGTCAATTGAGTGGTTAAGATCTGGAATGCACTGCCTGAGAGTGTGCAGGAGACAGATTCAATTGAGCGTTTAGGATCTGATATGCTACGTCTGAGAGTGTGGTGGAGACAGGGTCAATCGAGTGGTAAGGATCTGGCATGCTCTGTCTGTGAGTGTGGTGGAGACAGATTCAATTGAGTGGTTAGGATCTGGATTGCAATGTCTGATAGTGTGTTGGAGACAGATTCAATCGAGTGGTTAGGATCTGGAATGCACTATCTGCGAGTGAGGTGGATACAGGGTCAATCGAGTGGTTAGGATCTCGAATGCACTGTCGTAAGAGTGTGGTTGAGACAGACTCAATCGAGTGGTTAGCATCTGGAACGCACTGTCTGAGAGTGTGGCGGAGAGAGGGTCAAACGATTGGTTAGGATCTGAAATGTAATGACTGAGATTCTGGTGGATACAGGGAATATCGAGTGGTTTGGATCTGGAATGCACTGCTTGAGAGTGTGGTGGAGACAGGGTCAATCGACTGGTTGGGATATGGAATACACTGTCTTGAGAGTGTGGTGGAGATAGGGTCAATTGTGTGGTTAGGCTCTGGAACGCACTGACTGAGAATTTGGTGGAGACAGGGTCAATCGAATGGTAAGGATCTGCAACACACTGTCTGAGCGTGTGGTGGAGACAGGGCCAATCGAATGGTTAGGATCTGGAATGTTCTGCCTAAGTGTGTGGCGAAGACAGTGCCAATCGAGTGGTTAGGATCTGGTATGCTCTGTCTGAGAGTGTTTTGGTGACAGGGTCAATCGAGTGGTTAGAATCTGGAATGCACTATCTGAGAGTGTGGTGGTGACAGGGTCAATCGAGTGTTTAGGATCTGGAATACACCATCTGAGAGTGTGGTGCAGTTGGGGCTAATCAAATGGTTAGGATCTTGAAACTACTGCCTGCATGTGTGGTGGAGACAGGGCCAATTGCGTGGTTAGGATCTGAAATGCTCTGCCTGAGAATGTGGGGGAGACAGATTCAATTGAGTGGTTTGGATCTGGAACACACTGAGAGTGTGGTGGAGACAAGGCCAATCGAGTGATTAGGTTCTGGAATGAACTGCCTGAGAGTATGCAGGAGACACATTCAATTGAGTGGTTAACATCTGGAATGCACTGTCTTGAGAGTGTGGTGGAGACAAGGTCAATCGAGTGGTTAGGATCTGGTATGCTCTGTCTGAGAGTGTGGTGGTGACAGGGTCAATCGAGTGTTTAGGATCTGGAATACACTGTCTGAGAGTGTGGTGTAAATGGGGCTAATCGAATGGTTAGGATCTGGAATCTACTGCCTGCATGTGTGGTGGAGACAGGGCCAATTGAGAGGTTAGGATTTGGAATGCTCTGCCTGAGAGTGTGGGGGAGACAAATTCAATTGAGTGGTTTGGATCTGGAACACACCGAGAGTACGGTGGAGACAAGTCCAATCGAGTAGCTAGGGTCTGGAATGCACTGTCTGAGTGTGTGTTGGAGAAAGGTTCAATCAAGTGGTTAGCATCTAGAATGCAATGCTTGAGACTGTGGTGGAGACAGGGTCAATCGAGTGGTTAGGATCTGGAATGCACTGTCTGAGAGTGTGGGGAGACATGATCAATCGAGTGATTAGGGTCTGGAATGCACAGTCGTGAGAGTGTGGTGGAGAAAGGTTCAATCGATTGGTTAGAATCTGGAATGGACTGTCTGAGAGTGTGGTGGAGAGAGGGTCACTCGAGTGGTTAGGATCTGGAATGGACTGACTGAGAGTCTGGTGGAGACAGGGTCAATCGAGTGGTTTGGTTCTGGAATGCACTGTCTGAGAGTTTGGTGGAGACAGTTTCAATCGAGTGGTTAGGATCTGGAATGCACTGTCTGAGAGTGTGGGGTAGAAAGGGTTAATCGAGTGGTTAGGATCTGGAATGCACTGTCTTGAGAGTGTGGTGGAGATAGGGTCAATCTTGTGATTAGGATCTGCAATGTACTGACTGAGAGTATGGTGGAGACAGGTTCAATCGAGTGGTTAGGATCTAGAATACAATGTCTGAGAGTGTGGTGGGGTCAGGGTTAATGGAGTGGTTTGGATCTGGAACGCACTGCCTGAGGGTGTGGTGGAGAGAGGGTTAATCGAGTGGATAGGATCTGGAATGCACTGTCTTGAGAGTGTGGTGGAGACAGGGTCAATCGAGTGGTTAGGATCTTGTATGCTCTGTCTGAGAGTGTGGTGGAGACAGGGACAATCGAGTGTTTAGGATTTGGAATGCACTGACTGAGAGTGTGGTGGAGACAGGTTCAATCGAGTGGTTCGGATCTAGAATACACGGCCTGAGAGTGTGGGGGAGACAGATTCAATTGAGTGGTCAGGATCTGGAATGCACTGTCTTGAGAGTGTGGTGGAGACAAGGTCAGTCGAGTGGTTAGGATCTGGTATGCTCTGTCTGAGAGTGTGGTAGTGACAGGGTCAATCGAGTGTTTAGGATCTGGAATACACTGTCTGAGAGTGTGGTGGAAATGGGGCTAATCGGATGGTTAGGATCTGGAATCTACTGCCTGCATGTGTGGTGGAGACAGGGCCAATTGAGAGGTTAGGATCTGGGATGCTCTGCCTGAGAGTGTGGGGGAGACAGATTCAATTGAGTGGTTTGGATCTGGAACGCACTGAGAGTATGGTGGAGACAGGGTCAATTGAGTGGTTAGGATGTGGAATGCACTGCCTGAGTGTGTGCTGGAGACAGATTCAATTGAGTGGTTATGATCTGGAATGCACTGTCTTGAGATTGTGGTGGAGACAAGGTCAATCGAGTGGTTAGGATCTGGAATGCACTGCCTGAGTGTGTGCAGGAGACAGATTCAATTGAGTGGTTATGATCTGGAATGCACTGTCTTGAGATTGTGGTGGAGACAGGGCCAATCGAGTGGTTAGGATCTGCTATGCTCTGACTGAGAGTGTGGTGGTGACAGGGTCAATCGAGTGTTTAGGATCTGGAATGCACTGACTGAGAGTGTGGTGGAGACAGGTTCAATCGTGCCGTTAGGATCTGGAATGCACTGTCTGAGAGTGTGGTGGAGTGAGGGTTAGTAGAGTGGTTAGGATCTGGTATGCTCTGTCTGAGAGTGTGGTGGTGATAGGGTCTTTCAAGTGTTTAGGATCTGGAATACACTGAGAGTGTGGTGGAAATGGGGCTAATCGAATGGTTAGGATCTGGAATCTACTGTCTGCATGTGTGGTGGAGACAGGGCCAATTGAGTGGTTAGGATCTGGAATGCTCTGTCTGAGTGTGTGGGGGAGACAGATTCAATTGAGTGGTTTGGATCTGGAACACACTTAGAGTATGGTGGAGAGAAGTACAATCGAGTAGCTAGGGTCTGGAATGCACTGTCTGAGTGTGTGTTGGAGACAGGTTCAATCGAGTGGTTAGCATCTAGAATGCAATGCTTGAGAGTGTGGTGGAGACAGGGTCAATCGAATGATTTGGGTCTGGAATGCACAGTCGTGAGAGTGTGGTGGAGACAGGTTCAATCGAGTGGTTAGCATCTGGAACGCACAGTCTGAGAGTGTGGTGGAGAGAGTGTCACTCGAGTGGTTAGGATCTGGAATGGACTGACTGAGAGTCTGGTGAAGAGAGGGTCAATCAAGTGGTTTGTTTCTGGAATGCACTGTCTGAGAGTTTGATGGAGACATTTTCAATTGAGTTGTTAGGATCTGGAATGCACTGTCTGAGAGTGTGGGGTAGAAAGGGTTAATTGAGTGGTTAGGATCTGGAATGCACTGTCTTGAGAGTGTGGTGGAGACAGGGTTAATCTAGTGGTTAGGATCTGGAATGTATTGACTGAGAGTGTGGTGGAGACAGGTTCAATCGAGTGGTTAGGATCTAGATTACACTGTCTGAGAGTGTGGTGGAGACAGGGTTGATGGAGTGGTTTGGATCTGGAACACACTGTCTGAGAGTGTGATGGAGACAGGGTTAATCAAGTGGATAGGATCTGGAATACACTTTCTTGAGAGTGTGGTGGAAACAGGGTCAATCGAGTGGTTAGGATTTAGAATGCACTGTGTGAGAGTGTCATGGAGATAGGGTCAATCGAGTGGTTAGGATCTGGAATGTATTGACTGAGAGTGTGGTGGAGACAGGTTCAATCGAGTGGTTAGGATCTAGATTACACTGTCTGAGAGTGTGGTGGAGACAGGGTTGATGGAGTGGTTTGGATCTGGAACACACTGTCTGAGAGTGTGATGGAGACAGGGTTAATCAAGTGGATAGGATCTAGAATACACTTTCTTGAGAGTGTGGTGGAAACAGGGTCAATCGAGTGGTTAGGATTTAGAATGCAGTGTGTGAGAGTGTCATGGAGATAGGGTCAATCGAGTGGTTAGGATCTGGAATGTACTGCCTAAGTGTGTGGTGGAGATGGGGCTAATCGAATGGCTAAAATCTGGAATCGACTGCCTGCATGTGTGGTGGAAACAGGGACAATTGAGTGGTTAGGATCTGGAATGCTCTGCCTGAGAGTGTGGGGGAGACAGATTCAATTGAGTGGTTTGGATCTGGAACACACTGAGAGTATGGTGGAGAAAGTCCAATCGAGTAGCTAGTGTCTGGAATGCACTGTCTGCGTGTGTGTTGGAGACAAATTCAATCGAGTGGTTAGCATCTAGAATGCAATGCTTGAGAGTGTGGTGGAGACAGGGTTTATCGAGTGGTTAGGATCTGGAATGCACTGTCTGAGAGTGTGGGGACACAAGATCAATCGAGCGGTTAGCATCTGGAACGCACGGTCTGAGATTGTGGTGGAGAGAGGGTCAATCGAATGGTTAGGATCTGGAATGTACTGAATGAGAGTCTGTTGGAGACAGGGTCAATAGAGTGGTTGGTTCTGGAATGCACTGTCTGAGAGTTTGGTGGAGACAGTTTCAATTGAGTGGTTAGGATCCGGAATGCACTGTCTTGAGAGTGTGGTGGAGAAAGGGTCAATCTAGTGGATAGGATCTGCAATGTACTAACTGAGGTTGTGGTGGAGACAGGTTCAATCGAGTGGTTAGGATCTAGAATACAATGTCTGAGAGTGTGGTGGAGACAGGGTTAATCAAGTGGTTTGGAACTGGAATGTACTGTCTGTGATTGCGGTGGAGAAAGGGTTAATCGAGTGGTTAGGATCTGGAATGCACTTCCTTGAGAGTGTGGTGGAGACAGTGTCAATCTAGTGGTTAGGATCTGGTATGCATTGTCTTGAGTGTGTGTTGGAGACAAGGTCAAACGAGTGGTTAGGATCTGGAATGCACTGTCGTGATATTGTGGTGGAGACAGGGTGAATCGAGTGGTTCGGATCTGGAATGCAAAGTCTGAGAGTGTGGGGGAGATAGGGTCAATCGTGTGGTTAGGAACTGGAACGCACTGTCTGTGCGTGTGGTGGAGACTGGGTTAATCGAATGGTTAGGATCCGGAATCTACTGCCTGCCTGTGTGGTGGAGACAGGGCCAATTGAGTGGTTCGGATCTGGAACACACTGAGAGTGTGGTGGAGACAAGGCCAATCGAGTAGTTAGTGTCTGGAATGCACTGTGTTGAGTGTGGTGGAGACAGGGCCAATCGAGTGGTTAGGATCAGGAATGCACTGCCTGAGAGTGTGCAGGAGACAGATTCAATTGAGTGGTCAGGATCTGGAATGCACTGTCTTGAGAGTGTGGTGGAGACAAGGTCAATCGAGTGGTTAGGATCTGGAATGTACTGACTGAGAGTATGGTGGAGACAGGGTCAATCGAGTGGTAAGGATCTGGTATGCTCTGAGAGTGTGGTGGAGACAGATTCAATCGAGTGGTTAAGATCTGGATTGCAATGTCTGATAGTGTGGTGGAGACAGATTCATTCGAGTGGTTAGGATCTGGAATGCACTGACTGAGAGTGTGGTGGAGACAGGTTCAATCGAGTGGTTAGGATCTGGAATACACTGTCTGAGAGTGTGGTTGAGACAGTGTTTATCGAGTGGTTAGGATCTGGAATGCACTGTCTGAGAGTGTCATGGAGACATGGTGAATCGAGTGGTTAGGATTTGTAACGCACTGACTGAGATTGTGGTGGAGACAGATTCAATTAAGTGATTAGGATCTGGAATGCACTGCCTGAGTGTGTGCAGGAGACAGATTCAATTGAGTGGTTATTATCTGGAATGCACTGTCTTGAGATTGTGGTGGAGACAAGGTCAATCGAGTGGATAGCATCTGGAATGTACTGCTTAAGTGTGTGGTGGAGACAGGGCCAATCGAGTGGTTAGGATCTGGAATGCACTGACTGAGAGTGTGGTGGAGACAGGTTCAATCGTGTGGTTAGGATCTGGAATGCACTGTCGGAGAGTGTGGTAGAGTGAGGGTTAGTCGAGTGGTTAGGATCTGGTATGCTCTGTCTGAGAGTGTGGTGGTGACAGGGTCTTTCGAGTGTTTAGGATCTGGAATAAACTGTATGAAAGTGTGGTGGAGATGGGGCTAATCGAATGGTTAGGATCTGGAATCTACTGCCTGCATGTGTGGTGGAGACAGGGCCAATTGAGTGGTTAGGAACTGGAATGCTCTGCCTGAGTGTGTGGGGGAGACAGATTCAATTGAGTGGTTTGGATCTGGAACTCACTGAGAGTATGGTGGAGACAAGTCCAATCGAGTAGCTAGGGTCTGGAAAGCACTGTCTGAGTGCGTGTTGGAGACAGGTTCAATCGAGTGGTTAGCATCTGGAATGCACTGTCTGAGACTGTGGTGGTGACAGGGTCAACTGAGAGGTTAGGATCTGGAATACACTGTCTGAGAGTGTGGTGGAGATGGGGCTAATCGAATGGTTAGGATCTGGAACCTACTGCCTGCATGTGTGGTGGAGACAGGGCCAATTGAGTGGTTAGGATCTGGAAAGCACTGAGTGGGAGTGTGGGGTAGACAGATTCAATTGAGAGGTTTTGATCTGGAACACACTGAGAGTATGGTAGAGACAAGTCCAATCGAGTAGCTAGGGTCTGGAATTCACTGTCTGAGTGTGTGTTGGAGACAGGTTCAATCGAGTGATTAGCATCTAGAATGCACTGTCTGAGAGCGTGGTGGAGACAGGGTCAATCGAGTGGTTTGGAAATGGAATGCATTGTCTGAGAGTTTGGTGGAGACAGTTTCAATTGATTGCTTAGGATCTGGAATGCACTGTCTGAGAGTGTGGGGGAGAAAGGGTTAATCGAGTGGTTAGGATCTGGAATGCACTGTCTTGGGAGTGTGGTGGAGATAGGGTCAATCTAGTGGTTAGGATCTGCAATGTACTGACTGAGAGTGTGGTGGAGACAGGTTCAATCGAGTGGTTAGGATCTGGAACGCACTGACTGAAAATTTGGTTGAGACAGGGTCAATCGAATGGTAAGGATCTGGAACACACTGAGAGAGAGGTGGAGAAAGGGCCAATCGAATGGTTAGGATCTGGAATGTACTGCCTAAGTGTGGGCGGAGACAGGGCCAATCGAGTGGTTAGGATCTGATATGCTATGTCTGAGAATATGGTGGTGACAGGGTCAATCGAGTGTTTAGGATCTGGAATTCACTGTCTGAGAGTGTGGTGGAGATGGGGCTAATCGAATGGTTAGGATCTGGAATCTACTGCCTGCATGTGTGGTGGAGACAGGGACAATTGAGTGGTTAGGATCTGGAATGCACTGCCTGAGAGTGTGGGGACACAGGTTCAATCGAGCGGTTAGCATCTGGAACGCACGGTCTGAGAGTGTGGTGGAGAGAGGGTCAATAGTATGGTTAGGATCTGGAATGTACCGAATGAGAGTCTGTTGGAGACAGGGTCAATCGAGTGGTTGGTTCTGGAATGCACTGTCTGAGAGTTTGGTGGAGACAGTTTCAATTGAGTGGTTAGGATCTAGAATGCAATGCTTGAGAGTGTGCTGAAGACAGGGTCGATCTAGTGGATAGGATCTGCAATGTACTGACTGAGAGTGTGGTGGAGTAAGGTTCAATCGAGTGGTTAGGATCTTGAATACACTGTCTGAGAGTGTGGTGGAGACAGGGTTAATCGAGTGGTTTGGAACTGGAATGCACTGTCTGTGATTGTGGTGGAGACAGGGTTAATCGAGTGGTTAGATCTGGAATGCAATTCCTTGAGAGTGTGGCGGAGACAGTGTCAATCTAGTGGTAAGGATCTGGTATGCACTGTCTTGAGAGTGTGTTGGAGACAAGGTCAAACGAGTGGTTAGGATCTGGAATGCACTGTCGTGAGATTGTGGTGGAGACAGGGTGAATCGAGTGGTTAGGATCTGGAATGCAAAGTCTGAGAGTGTGGGGGAGATAGGGTCAATCGTGTGGTTAGGAACTGGAACGCACTGTCTGCGCGTGTGGTGGAGACAGGCTTAATCGAATGGTTAGGATCCGGAATCTACTGCCTGCATGTGTGGTGGAGACAGGGCCAATTGAGTGGTTAGGATCAGGAATGCACTGCCAGAGATTGTGGGCGAGAAAGATTCAATTGAGTGGTTTGGATCTGGAACACACTGAGAGTGTGGTGGTGACAAGGCCAATCGAGTAGTTAGTGTCTGGAAAGCACTGTGTTGAGTGTGGTGGAGACAGGGTCAATTGAGTGGTTAGGATCAGGAATGCACTGCCTGAGAGTGTGCAGGAGACAGATACAATTGAGTGGTCAGGATCTGGAATGCACTGTCTTGAGAGTGTGGTGGAGACAAGGTCAATCGAGTGGTTAGGATCTGGAATGTACTGACCGAGAGTATGGTGAAGACAGGGTCAATCGAGTGGTAAGGATCTGGCATGCTCTGTCTGACAGTGTGGTGGAGACAGATTCAATCGAGTGGTTAGGATCTGGATTGCAATGTCTGTTAGTGTGGTGGAGACAGTTTCAATCGAGTGGTTAGGATCTGGAATGCACTGTCTGTGAGTGTGGTTGAGACAGGGACAATCGAGTGTTTAGGATCTGGAATGCACTGACTGAGAGTGTGGTGGAGACAGGTTCAATCGAGTGGTTAGGATCTGGAATACACTGTCTGAGAGTGTGGTTGAGACAGTGTTTATCAAGTGGTTAGGATCTGGAATGCACTGTCTGAGAGTGTCATGGAGACATGGTGAATCAAGTGGTTAGGATTTGTAACGCACTGACTGAGATTGTGGTGGAGACAGATTCAACTGAGTGATTAGGATCTGGAATGCACTGCCTGAGTGTGTGCGTGAGACAGATTCAATTGAGTGGTTATTATCTGGAATGCACTGTCTTGAGATTGTGGTGGAGACAAGGTCAATCGAGTGGTTAGGATCTGGAATTCACTGTCTGAGAGTGTGGTGGAGACAGGTTCAATCGTGTGGTTAGGATCAGGAATGCACTGTCTGAGAGTGTGGTGGAGTCATAGTTAGTCGAGCGGTTAGTATCTGGAATGCTCAGTGTGAGAGTGTCATGGAGACATGGTCAATTGAGTGGTTAGGATCTGGAATACACTGTCTGAGAGTGTGGTTGAGACAGTGTTTATCGAGTGGTTAGGATCTGGAATGCACTGTCTGAGAATGTCATGGAGACATGGTAAATGGAGTGGTTAGGATTTGAAACGCACTGACTGAGATTGTGGTGGAGACAGGGTCAATTGAGTGGTTAGGATCTGGAATGCACTGCCTGAGAGTGTGCAGGAGACAGATTCAATTGAGTGGTTATTATCTGGAATGCACTGTCTTGAGAGTGTGGTGGAGACAGTGTTTATCAAGTGGTTAGGATCTGGAATGCACTGTCTGTGAGTGTGGTTGAGACAGGGACAATCGAGTGTTTAGGATCTGGAATGCACTGACTGAGAGTGTGGTGGAGACAGGTTCAATCGAGTGGTTAGGATCTGGAATACACTGTCTGAGAGTGTGGTTGAGACAGTGTTTATCAAGTGGTTAGGATCTGGAATGCACTGTCTGAGAGTGTCATGGAGACATGGTGAATCGAGTGGTTAGGATTTGTAACGCACTGACTGAGATTGTGGTGGAGACAGATTCAACTGAGTGATTAGGATCTGGAATGCACTGCCTGAGTGTGTGCAGGAGACAGATTCAATTGAGTGTTTATTATCTGGAATGCACTGTCTTGAGATTGTGGTGGAGACAAGGTCAATCGAGTGGTTAGGATCTGGAATGCACTGTCTGAGAGTGTGGTGGAAATGGGGCTAATCGAATGGTTAGGATCTGGAATCTACTGCCTGCATGTGTGGTGGAGACAGGGCCAATTGAGTGGTTTGGATCTGGAATGCTCTGCCTGAGTGTGTGGGGGAGACAGATTCAATTGAGTGGTTTGGATCTGGAACTCACTGAGAGTATGGTGGAGACAGGGTCAATTGAGTGGTTAGGATCTGGAATACACTGTCTGAGAGTGTGGTGGAGATGGGGCTAATCGAATGGTTAGGATCTGGAATCTACTGCCTGCATGTGTGGTGGAGACAGGGCCAATTAAGTGGTTAGGATCTGGAATGCACTGACTGGGAGTGTGGGGGAGACAGATTCAATTGAGAGGTTTGGATCTGGAACACACTGAGAGTATGGTGGAGACAAGTCCAATCGAGTAGCTGGGGTCTGGAATGCACTGTCTGAGTGTCTGTTGGAGACAGGTTCAATCGAGTGATTAGCATCTAGAATGCAATGCTTGCGAGTATGGTGGAGACTGGTTCAATCGAGTGGTTAGGATCTAGATTACACTGTCTGAGCATGTGGTGGAGACAGGATTAATGGAGTGGTTAGGATCTGGAATGCATTGTCTGAGAGTGTGGTGGAGACAGGGTTAATCGAGTGGATAGGATCTGGAATACACTGTCTTGAGAGTGTGGTGGAGATAGGGTCAATCGAGTGGTTCGGATCTGGAATGCACTGTCTGAGAGTGTGGGGGAGACAGGGTCAATCGTGTGGTTAGGCTCTGGAAAGCACCAATTGAGAATTTGGTGGAGAGAGGGTCAATCGAATGGTAAGGATCTGGAACACGCTGACTGAGAGTGTTGTGGAGACAGGGCCAATCGAATGGTTAGGATCTGGAATGTATTGCCTAAGTGTGTGGCGGAGACATGCCAATCAAGTGGTTAGGATCTGGTATGCTATGTCTGAGAATGTGGTGGTGACAGGGTCAATCGAGTGTTTAGGATCTGGAATTCACTGTCTGAGAGTTCGTTGGAGATGGGGCTAATCGACTGGTTAGGATCTGGAATCTACTGCCTGCATGTGTGGTGGAGACAGGTTCAATCGAGTGGTTAGCATCTAGAATGCAATGCTTGAGAGTGGTGGAGACAGGGTCAAACAAGTGATTTGGGTCTGGAATGCACAGTCGTGAGAGTGTGGTGGAGACAGTTTCAATCGAGTGGTTAGCATCTGGAATGCACGGTCTGAGAGTGTTGTGGAGAGAGTGTCACTCGAGTGGTTTGGTTCTGGAATGCACTGTCTGAGATTTTGATGGAGACATTTTCAATTGAGTCGTTAGGATCTGGAATGCACTGTCTGAGAGTGTGGGGTAGAAAGGGTTAATTGAGTGGTTAGGATCTGGAATGCACTGTCTTGAGAGTGTGGTGGAGTCAGGGTCAATCTAATGGTTAGGTTCTGCAATGTATTGACCGAGAGTGTGGTGGAGACAGGTTCAATTGAGTGGTTAGGATCTAGAATACAGTGTCTGAGAGTTTGGTGGAGACAGGGTTGATGGAGTGGTTTGGATCTGGAATGCACTGTCTGAGAGTGTGATGGAGACAGGGTTAATCGAGTGGATAGGATCTGGAATGCACTTTCTTGAGAGTGTGGTGGAGTTAGGGTCAATCGAGTGGTTAGGATCTGGAATGCAATGTCTGAGAGTGTGGTGGAGATAGGGTTAATCGAAGGTTTAGGTTCTTGAATCTACTGCCTCTGTGTGTGGTGGCAACAGTGCCTATTGAGTGGTTAGGATCTGGAATGCACTGCCAGAGATTGTGGGCGAGACAGATTCAGTTGTGTGGTTTGAATCTGGAACAGACTGAGAGTGTGGTGGAGACAAGGCCAATCGAGTAGTTAGTGTCTTGAATGCAACCTGTTGAGTGTGGTGGAGACAGGGCCAATAGAGTGGTTAAGTTCTGGAATGAACTGCCTGAGAGTATGCAGGAGACAGATTCAATTGAGTGGTTAGCATCTGGAATGCACTGTCTTGAGAGTGTGGTGGAGACAAGGTCAATCGATTGGTTAGCATCTGGAATGTACTGACTGAGAGTGCGGTGGAGACAGTGTCAATCGAGTGGTTAGGATCTGGTATGCTCTGTCTGAGAGTGTGGTGGAGACAGGGACAATCGAGTGTTTAGGATCAGGAATGTACTGTCTGAGAGTGTGGTGGAGTCATAGTTAGTCGAGCGGTTAGTATCTGGAATGCTCAGTGTGAGAGTGTCATGGAGACATGGTCAATTGAGTGGTTAGGATCTGGAATACACTGTCTGAGAGTATGGTTGAGACAGTGTTTATCGAGTGGTTAGGATCTGGAATGCACTGTCTGAGAATGTCATGGAGACATGGTAAATGGAGTGGTTAGGATTTGAAATGCACTGACTGAGATTGTGGTGGAGACAGGGTCAATTGAGTGGTTAGGATCTGGAATGCACTGCCTGAGAGTGTGCAGGAGACAGATTCAATTGAGTGGTTATGATCTGGAATGCACTGTCTTGAGAGTGTGGTGGAGACAAGGTCAATCGAGTGGTTAGGATCTGGAATGTACTGACTGAGAGTATGGTGGAGACGGGGTCAATCGAGTGGTAAGGATCTGGCATGCTCTGTCTGAGAGTGTGGTGGAGACAGTTTCAATCGAGTGGTTAGGATCTGGATTGCAATGTCTGCGAATGAGGTGGATACAGGGACAATCGAGTGGTTAGGATCTGGAATGCACTGTCTGAGAGTGTCATGGGGACATGGTGAATCGACTGGTTAGGATTTGTAACGACCTGACTGAGATTGTGGTGGAGACAGGGTCAATCGAGTGGTTTGGATCTGGAATGCACTGCTTGAGACTGTGGTGGAGACAGGGTCAATCGACAAGTTAGGATCTGGAATGCACTGACTGAGAGTGTGGTGGAGGCAGGATCAATCGAGTGGTTGGGATCTGGAATGCACTGTCTGAGAGTGTGGTGGAGACTGGGTTAATCGAGTGGTTAGGAACTGGAATACACTTTCTGAGAGTGTCATCGAAACATGGTCAATCGAGGGGTTAAGATCTGTAACGCACGGACTGAGATTGTGGTGGAGACAGGGTCAATTGAGTGGTTAGGATCTGGAATGCACTCTCTTGAGAGAGTGTTTAGACAGGGTCAATCGAGTAGTTCGCATCTGGAGTGCACTGTCTTGAGAGTGGGTAGAGACAGGGTCAATCGAGTGGTTAACATCTGGAAGGCACTGTCTGAGAGTGTGGTGGAGACAGGTTAAATCGAATGGTTAGGATCTAGAAAGCAATGCTTGAGAGTGTGGTGGAGACAGGGTCAATCGAGTGGTTAGCATCTGGAAGGCACTGTCTGAGAGTGTGTTGGAGACAGGTTCAATTGAGTGGTTAGGATCTGGAATACACTGTCTGAGAGTGTGGTGGAGACAGGGTTAATCGATTGGTTAGGATCTGGAATGCAGTGTCTGAGAGTGTCATGGAGACAGGGTCAATCGAGTGGTTTGGATCTGGTACGCACTGAGTGAGAGTGTGGTGGAGACAGGGTCAATCGAGTGGTTAGGATCTGCAATGCACTGTCTGAGAGTGTGGGGGAGACAGGGTCAATCGTGTGTTTAGGCTCTGGAACGCACTGACTGAGAATGTGGTGGAGACAGGGTCAATCGAATGGTAAGGATCTGGAACACACTGTCTGAGAGTGTGGAGGAGATAGGGCTAATCGAGTGGTTTGGATCAGTTATGCTCTGTCTGAGAGTGTGGTGGTGACAGGGTCAATTGAGTCGTTAGGATCTGGGATACACTGTCTGACAGTGTGGTGGTGATGGGGCTAATTGAATGGTTAGGATCTCAAATCTACTGCCAGCATGTGTGGTGGAGACAGGGACAATTGAGTGGTTAGGATCTGGAACACACTGAGAGTATGGTGGAGACAAGTCCAATCGAGTAGCTAGGGTCTGGAATGCAGTGTCTGAGTGTGTGTTGGAGACAGGTTCAATCGAGTCGTTAGGATCTAGAATGCAATGCTTGAGAGTATGGTGGAGACAGGGTCAATCGAGTGGTTAGCATCTGGAACGCATTGTCTGAGAGTGTGGTGGAGAGAGGTTCAGTCGAGTGGTTAGGATCTGGAATGTATTGACTGAGATTGTGGGGAGACAGGGTCAATCGAGTGATTAGGGTCTGGAATGCACTTTCCTGAGAGTTTGTTCATGACAGGGTCAATCGAATGGTTAGGATCTGGAATGCACTGTCGTGAGATTATGGTGGAGGCAGGCTCAATCGAGTGGTTAGCATCTGGAACGCACTGTCTGAGAGTGTGGTGGAGAGAGGATCAGTCGAGTGGTTAGGATCTGGAATGTACTGACTGAGAGTCTGGCGGAGACAGTTTCAATTGAGTGGTTAGGATCTGGAATGCACTGTCTGAGAGTGTGGTGGAGACAGGGTCGATCTAGAGTTTAGGATCTGCAATGTACTGACTGAGATTGTGGTGGTGACAGGTTCAATCGAGTGGTTAGGATCTAGAATGCAATGCTTGAGTGTGTGTGGTGGAAACAGGTTCAATCGAGTGGTTAGGATCTGGAATGCACAGTTTGAGATTGTGGGGAGACAAGGTCAATCGAGTGATTAGGGTCTGGAATGCACTGTCTTGAGAGTGTGTTGGTGACAGAGTCAATCGAGTGGTTAGGATCTGGAATGCACTGTAGTGAGATTATGGTGGAGGCAGGCTCAATCGAGTGGTTAGCATCTGGAACGCACTCTCTGAGAGTGTGGTGGAGACAGGGTTAGTCGAGTGGTTAGGATCTGGAATGCACTGTCTGAGAGTGTTGGGGAGACAGGGTTAATCGAGTGGTTAGGATCTGGAATGCACTGTCTTGAGAGTGTGGTGGAGAGAGGGTCGTTCTAGAGGTTAGGATCTGGAATACACTGTCTGAGAGTGTGGTGGAGACAGGGTTAATCGAGTGGATAGGATTTGGAATGCATTGTCTGAGAGTCTCATGGAGACAGGGTCAATCGAGTAATTAGGATCTGGAACGCACTGACTAAGAGTGTGGTGGAGACAGCGTCAATCGAGTGGTTAGGATCTGGAATACACTGTCTGAGATTGTGGTTCAGACAGGGTTAATCGAGTGGTTAGGATTTGGAATGCACTGTCTGAGAGTGTCATGGAGACAGGGTCAATCGAGTGCTTAGGATCTGGAATGCACTGCCAGAGATTGTGGGCGCAACAGATTCAATCAAGTGGTTCGGATCTGGAATGCTCAGTCTTGAGAGTGTGTTGGAGAGGGTCAATCGAGTTGTTCGGATCTGGAGTGAACTGTCTGAGAGTGTTGGGAGAAAGGGTCAATCGAGTGATTAGGGTCTGGAATGCACTGTCTTGAGAGTGTGTTGGAGAGAGGGTCAATCAAGTAGTTAGGATCTGGAATGCACTGTCATTTGAGTATGGTGGAGACAGGCTCAATCGAGTGGTTAGCATCTGGAATGTACTGACTGAGAGTCTGGAGGAGACAGGGTCAATCGAGTGGTTTGGATCTGGAATACAATGTCTGAGAGTGTGGTGGAGAGATGGTCAATTGAGTGGTTAGGATTTGGAACACACTGAGAGTTTGGTGGAGACAGTTTCAATTGAGTCGTTAGGATCTGGAATGTACTGTCTGAGAGGGTGGAGGAGACAGGGTCAATATAGTGGTTTGGAACTGGAATGTACTGACTGAGAGTGTGGTGGAGACAGGTTCAATCGAGTGGTTAGGATCTAGAATGCAATGCTTGAGTGTGTGTGGTGGAGACAGGTTCAATCGAGTGGTTTGGATCTGGAATGCACAGTCTGAGAATGTGGCGGAGACAGGGTTAATCGAGTGGATAGGATCTGGAATACACTGTCTTGAGAGTGTGGTGGAGACAGGGTCAATCGGGTGGTTAGGATCTGGAATGTACTGACTGAGAGTGTGGTGGAGACAGGGTCACTCGAGTGGCTAGGATCTGGAATGCACTGTCTGAGAGTTTCGTGGAGACAGGTTTAATCGAGTGTTTAGGATCTGGAATGCACTGTCTCAGAGTGTCATGGAGACATGGTCAATCGAGTGGTTAGGATCTGTAACGCACTGACTGAGATTGTGTTGGAGACAGGGTCAATTGAGTGGTTAAGATGTGGAATGCTCTGTCTTGAGAGTGTGTTGGAGAGGGTCAATCGAGTGGTTAGCATCTGGAGTACCCAGTCTTGAGAGTGGGTTGAGACAGGATCAATCGAGTGCTTAGGATCTGGAACGCACAGTCTCAGAATGTGGTGGAGACAGGGTCACTCGAGTGGCTAGGATATGGAATGTACTGTCTGATAGTGTGGTGGAGACAGGGTTAATCGAGTGCTTTGGATCTGGAATGCACTGTCTGAGCCTGTGGTGGAGACAGGGTTAATCGAGTGGTTTGGATCTGGAATGCAATGTCTGAGCCTTTGGTGAAGACAGGCTCAATCGAGTGGTTAGCATCTGGAACACACTGTCTGAGAGTGTGGCGGAGAGACGGTCACACGAGTGGTTAGGATCTGGAATGTAAAGACTGAGATTCAGGTGGAGACAGATTCAATCGAGTGGTTTGGATCTGGAGTGCACTGCCTGAGGGTGTGGTGGAGACAGGTTCAATCGAGTGGTTAGGATCTGGAATACACTGTCTGAAAGTGTGGTGGAGACAGTGTCAATCGAGTGGTTAGGATCTGTAACGCACTGACTGATATTGTGGTGGAGACAGGGTCAATTGAGTGGTTAAGATGTGGAATGCTCTGTCTTGAGAGTGTGTTGGAGAGGGTCAATCGAGTGGTTAGCATCTGGAGTACCCAGTCTTGAGAGTGGGTTGAGACAGGATCAATCGAGTGCTTAGGATCTGGAACGCACAGTCTCAGAATGTGGTGGAGACAGGGTCACTCGAGTGGCTAGGATATGGAATGTACTGTCTGATAGTGTGGTGGAGACAGGGTTAATCGAGTGCTTTGGATCTGGAATGCACTGTCTGAGCCTGTGGTGGAGACAGGGTTAATCGAGTGGTTTGGATCTGGAATGCAATGTCTGAGCCTTTGGTGAAGACAGGCTCAATCGAGTGGTTAGCATCTGGAACACACTGTCTGAGAGTGTGGCGGAGAGACGGTCACACGAGTGGTTAGGATCTGGAATGTAAAGACTGAGATTCAGGTGGAGACAGATTCAATCGAGTGGTTTGGATCTGGAGTGCACTGCCTGAGGGTGTGGTGGAGACAGGTTCAATCGAGTGGTTAGGATCTGGAATACACTGTCTGAAAGTGTGGTGGAGACAGTGTCAATCGAGTGGTTAGGATCTGTAACGCACTGACTGATATTGTGGTGGAGACAGGATCAAACGAGTGGTTAGGATCTGGAGTGCACTGTCTTGAGAGTCTGGTGGAGATAGGGTCAATCGAGTGGTAAGGATCTGGAACACACTGTCTGAGAGTGTGGCGGTGACAGGGCTAATCGAGTGGATAGCATCTGGAATATACTGTCTTGAGAGTGTGGTGGAGACAGGGTCAATCGAGTGGTTAGGATCTGGAATGCACTGCCAGAGATTGTGGGTGAGACAGATTTAATCGAATGGTTCGGATCTGGAATGCTCTGTCTTGAGAGTGTGTTGGAGAGGGTCAATCGAGAGGTTCAGATCTGGAGTGCACTGTCATGAGAGTGGGTAGAGACGGTGTCAATCGAGTGGTTAGCATCTGGAACGCACTGTTTGAGAGTGTGGTGGAGACAGGGTTAATCGAGTGTTTAGGATCTAGAATGCACTGTCTCAGAGTGTCATGGAGACATGGTCAATCAAGTGGTTAGGATCTGTAACGCACTGACTGAGATTGTGTTGGAGACAGGGTCAATTAGTGGTTAGGATGTGGAATGCTCTGTCTTGAGAGTGTGTTGGAGACAGGGTCAATCAAGTAGTTAGGATCTGGAATGCACAGTTTTGAGAGTGGGTTGAGACAGGATCAATTGAGCGGTTAGCATCTGGAACGCACCGTCTCAGTGTGTGGTGGAGACTGCGTCACTCGAGTGGATAGGATCTGGAATGTACTGTCTGAGAGTGTGGTGGAGACAGGGTTAATCGAGTGGTTTGGATCTGGAATGCACTGTCTGAGCCTGTGGTGGAGACAGGCTCAATCAAGTGGTTAGCATGTGGAACGCACTGTCTGAGAGTGTGGCGGAGAGACGGTCACACGAGTGGTGAGGATCTGGAATGTAAATATTGAGATTCTGGTGGAGACAGATTCAATCGAGTGGTTTGGATCTGGAGTGCACTGCCTGAGAGTATGGTGGAGACAGTGTCAATCGAGTGGTTAGGATCTGTAACGCACTGCCTGAGTGTGTGGTGGAGACAGTGTCAATCGAGTGGTTAGGATCTGTAACGCACAGACTGAGATTGTGGTGGAGACAGGATCAAATGAGTGGTTAGGATCTGGAATGCACTGACTGAGATTGTGGTGGAGATAGGGTCAATCAAGTGGTAAGGATCTGGAAAACACTGTCTGAGAATGTGGTGGAGATGGGGCTAATCGAAAGGTTTGGATCTGGAATCTACTGCCTGCATGTGTGGTGGAGACAGGGCCAATTGAGTGGTTAGGATCTGGAATGCACTGCCTGAGAGTGTGGGGGAGACAGATTCAATTGAGTGGTTTGGATCTGGAACACACTGAGAGTATGGAGGAGACAAGTCCAATCGAGTAGCTAGGGTCTGGAATGCACTGTCTGAGTGTGTGTTGGAGACAGGTTCAATCGAGTGGTTAGGATCTAGAAAGCAATGCTTGAGAGTGTGTTGGAGACAGGGTCACTCGAGTGGTTCGGATCTGGAATGCACTGTCTAAGAGTGTGGGGAGAAAGGGTCAATCGACTGATTAGGATCTGGAATGCACTGTCTTGAGAGTGTATTGGAGAAAGGGTCAATCAAGTAGTTAGGATCTGGAATGCACTGTCGTTTGAGTATGGTAAAGACAGGCTCAATTGAGTGGTTAGCATCTGGAACGCACTGTCTGAGAGTGTGGTGGAGAGATGGTCAATCGAGTGGTTAGGATTTGGAACACACTGTCTGAGAGTTTGGTGGAGACAGTTTCAATTGAGTGGTTAGGATCTGGAAGGTACTGACTGAGAGTGAGGTGGAGAGAGGTTCAATCGAATGGTAAGGATCTGGAATGTACTGACTGAGAGTGTGGTTGGGACAGGGTCAATCGAGTAGTTTGGATTTGGAATGCACTGTCTGATAGTGTCATGGAGACAGGGTCAATCGAGTGGTTAAGATCTGGAACGCACTGACTAAGAGTGTGGTGGAGACAGGGTGAATCAAGTGGTTAGGATCTGGAATGCAATGTCTGAGAGTTTTGGGGAGATAGGGTCAATCGTGTGGTTAGGAACTGGAACGCATATTCTGTGAGTGCGGGGGAGACAGGGTTAATCGAATGGTTAGGATCTGGAATCTACTGCCTCTGTGTGTGGTGGCGACAGTACCAATTGAGTGGTTATTATCTGGAATGCACTGCCAGAGATTGTGGGCGAGACAGATTCAATCAAGTGGTTCGGATCTGGAATGCTCTGTCTTGAGAGTTTGCTGGAGAGGGTCAATCTTGTGGTTCGGATCTGGAGTGCACTCTCATGAGTGTGGGTAGAGACGGTGTCAATCAAGTGGTTAGCATCTGGAATGCACTGTCTGAGAGTGTGGTGGAGACAGGTTCACTCGAGTGGCTAGGATCTGGAATGCACTGTCGTGAGAGTATGGTGGAGACAGGCTCAATCGAGTGGTTACCATCTGGAACGCACTGTCTGAGAGTGGTGGAGTGAGGGTCACTCGAGTGGATAGGATCTGTAATGTACTGACTTAGAGTCTGGTGGAGACAGGGCGAATCGCGTGGTTTGGATCTGGAATGCACTGTCTGAGATTATGGTGGAGAGATGGTCAATCGAGTGGTTAGGATCTGTAACGCACTGACTGAGATTGTGGTGGAGACAGGGTCAATCGATTAGTTAGGATCTGGAATGCACTGTCTTGAAAGTGTTTTGGAGACAGGGTCAATCGAGTGGTTCGGATCTGGAGTGCTCTGTCTTGAGAGTGGGTAGAGACAGGGTCAATTGAGTGGTTAGCATCTGGAAGGCACTGTCTGATAGTGTGGGCGAGACAGGGTCAATCATGTGGTTAGGCTCTGGAACGCACTGACTGAGAATATGGTGGAGACAGGGTCAATCAAGTAGTTAGGATCTGGAATGCACTGTCGTGAGAGTATGGTGGAGGCAGGCTCAATCGGGTGGTTAGCATCTGGAAGGCACTGTCTGAGAGTGTTGTGGAGAGAGGGTCACTCGAGAGGTTAGGATCTGGAATGTACTGACTGAGAGGCTGGTGGAGACAGGGTCAATCGAGTGGTTTGGATGTGGAATGCACTGTCTGAGAGTGTGGTGAAGAGATGGTCAATCGAGTGGTTAGGATTTGGAACACTGGCTGAGAGTTTGGTGGAGACTGTTTCAAAAGAGTGGTTAGGATCTGGAATGCACTGTCTGAGAGTGTGGTGGAGAAAGTTTCAATTGAGTGGTTAGGATCTGGAATGCACTGTTTTGAGATTGTGGTGGAGATAGGGTCAATATAGTGGTTAGGATCTGGAATATACTGACTGAGAGTGTGACTGAGACAGGTTCAATTGAGTGGTTAGGATCTGTAACGCACTGCCTGAGTGTGTGGTGGAGACAGTGTCAATCGAGTGGTTAGGATCTGTAATGCACTGACTGAGATTGTGGTGGAGACAGGATCAAATGAGTGGTTAGGATCTGGAATGCACTGACTGAGATTGTGGTGGAGATAGGGTCAATCGAGTGGTAAGGATCTGGAAAACACTGTCTGAGAGTGTGGTGGAGATGGGGCTAATCAAATGATTTGGATCTGGAATCTACTGCCTGCATGTGTGGTGGAGACAGGGCCAATTGAGTGGTTAGGATCTGGAATGCACTGCCCGAGAGTGTCGGGGAGACAGGTTCAATCGAGTGGTTAGGATCTAGAAAGCAATGCTTGAGAGTGTGTTGGAGACAGGGTCACTCGAGTGGTTCGGATCTGGAATGCACTGTCTAAGAGTGTGGGGAGAAAGGGTCAATCGACTGATTAGGGTCTGGAATGCACTGTCTTGAGAGTGTATTGGAGAAAGGGTCAATCAAGTAGCTAGGATCTGGAATGCACTGTCGTTTGAGTATGGTAGAGACAGGCTCAATTGAGTGGTTAGCATCTCGAACGCACTGTCTGAGAGTGTGGTGGAGAGATGGTCAATCGAGTGGTTAGGATTTGGAACACACTGTCTGAGAGTTTGGTGGAGACAGTTTCAATTGAGTGGTTAGGATCTGGAAGGTACTGACTGAGAGTGAGGTGGAGAGAGGTTCAATCGAATGGTAAGGATCTGGAATGTACTGACTGAGAGTGTGGTTGGGACAGGGTCAATCGAGTGGTTTGGATTTGGAATGCACTGTCTGATAGTGTCATGGAGACAGGGTCAATCGAGTGGTTAAGATCTGGAACGCACTGACTAAGAGTGTGGTGGAGACAGGGTGAATCGAGTGGTTAGGATCTGGAATGCAATGTCTGAGAGTTTTGGGGAGATAGGGTCAATCGTGTGGTTAGGAACTGGAACGCATATTCTGTGAGTGTGGTGGAGACAGGGTTAATCGAATGGTTAGGATCTGGAATCTACTGCCTCTGTGTGTGGTGGCGACAGTACCAATTGAGTGGTTATTATCTGGAATGCACTGCCAGAGATTGTGGGCGAGACAGATTCAATCGAGTGGTTCGGATCTGGTATGCTCTGTCTTTAGAGTTTGCTGGAGAGGGTCAATCGATTGGTTCGGATCGGGAGTGCACTCTCATGAGAGTGGGTAGAGACGGTGTCAATCAAGTGGTTAGCATCTGGAATGCACTGTTTGAGAGTGTGGTGGAGACAGGTTCACTCGAGTGGCTAGGATCTGGAATGCACTGTCGTGAGAGTATGGTGGAGACAGGCTCAATCGAGTGGTTACCATCTGGAACGCACTGTCTGAGAGTGGTGGAGTGAGGGTCACTCGAGTGGATAGGATCTGTAATGTACTGACTGAGAGTCTGGTGGAGACAGTGTGAATCGCGTGGTTTGGATCTGGAATGCACTGTCTGAGAGTGTGGTGGAGAGATGATCAATCGAGTGGTTAGGATCTGTAACGCACTGACTGAGATTGTGGTGGAGACAGGGTCAATCGATTAGTTAGGATCTGGAATGCACTGTCTTGAAAGTGTTTTGGAGACAGGGTCAATCGAGTGGTTCGGATCTGGAGTGCTCTGTCTTGAGAGTGGGTAGAGACAGGGTCAATTGAGTGGTTAGCATCTGGAAGGCACTGTCTGATAGTGTGGGCGAGACAGGGTCAATCATGTGGTTAGGCTCTGGAAGGCACTGACTGAGAATATGGTGGAGACAGGGTCAATCAAATAGTTAGGATCTGGAATGCACTGTCTTAGAGTGTTGTGGAGAGAGGGTCACTCGAGTGGTTAGGATCTGGAAGGTACTGACTGAGAGGCGGGTGGAGACAGGGTCAATCGAGTGGTTTGGATCTGGAATGTACTGACTGAGAGTGTGGTGGAGACAGGCTTAATCGAGTGGTTAGGATCGGAATACACTGTCTGACAGTGTGGTGGAGACAGGGTTAATCGAGTGGTTAGGATCTGGAATGCACTGTCTGAAAGTGTCATGGAGATTTGGTCAATTGAGTGGTTAAGATCTGTAACGCACTGGCTGAGATTGTGGTGGAGACAGGTCTGAGAGTTTTGGGGCGATAGGGTCAATATTGTGGTTAGGAACTGGAACACACTGTCTGCGGGTGTGGTGGAGAGAGGGTTAATCGAGCGGTTAGGAACTGGAATGCACTGACTTGAGAGTGTGGTGGAGACAGGGTCAATCTGGTGGTTAGGATCTGGAATGTACTGACTGAGAGTCGGGTGGAGACAGGTTTAATCGAGTGGTTAGGATCTAGAATACACTGTCTGAGAGTGTGGTGGAGACAGGGTCAATCGAGTGGTTAGGATCTGGAATGTACTGACTGAGAGTGTGGTGGAGACAGGGTTCATCGAGTGGTTAGGATTTGGAATGCACTGTCTGAGAGTGTCATGGAAACAGGGTCAATCGAGTGGTTAGGATCTGGAAAGCACTGACTGTGTGTGTGGTGGCGAAAGTGCCAATTGAATGGTTAGGATCTGGAATGCACTGCCAGAGATTGTGGGCGAGACAGATTCAATTGAGTGGTTTGGATCTGGAACACAATGAGAGTGTGGTGGAGACAAGGCCAATCGATTAGTTAGTGTCTGGAATGCACTTCGTTGAGTGTGGTGGAGACAGGGCCAATCGAGTGGTTAGGTTCTGGAATGCACTGCCTGAGATTGTGCAGGAGACAGATTCAATTGAGTGGTTAGGATCTGGAATGCACTGTCTTGCGAGTGTGGTGGAGACAAGGCCATTCAAGTGGTTAGGATCTGGAATGTACTGACTGAGAGTGTGATGGAGACAGGGTCAATCGAGTGGTTAGGATCTGGTATGCTCTGTCTGAGAGTGTGGTGGAGACAGATTCAATCGAGAGTTTCAGATCTGGAATGCACTGACTGAGAGTTTGGTGGAGACAGGTTCAATCGAGTGGTTAGGATCTGGAATACACTGTCTGAGAGTGTGGTGGAGACAGAGTTAATCGAGTGGTTAGGATCTGGAATGCACTGTCTGAGAGTGTCATGGAGACATGGTGCATCGAGTGGTTAGGATCTGTTATGCACTGAATGAGATTGTGGTGGAGACAGGGTCAATTGAGTGGTTAGGATCTGGAATGCTCTGTCTTGAGAGTGTGTTGGAGATGGTCAATCGAGTTGTTCGGATCTGGAGTGCACTGACTTGAGATTGGGTAGAGACAGGATCAATCGAGTAGTTAGCATCTGGAACGCACCGTTTGAGAGTTTGGTGGAGACAGGGTCACTCGAGTGGCTAGGATCTGGAATGTACTTTCTGAGAGTGTCATGGAGACATGGTTAATTGAGTGGTTTGGATGTGGAATGCTCTGACTGAGATTGTGGAGGAGACACGGTTAATCGAGTGGTTAGAATCTGGAATGCACTGTCTGACAGTGTGGTGGAGACAGGGTTAATCGAGTGGTTAGGATCTGGAATGCACTGTCTGAAAGTGTCATGGAGATTTGGTCAATTGAGTGGTTAAGATCTGTAACGCACTGGCTGAGATTGTGGTGGAGACAGGTTCATTTGATGGTTAGGATGTGGAATACACTGTCTGAGAGTGTGGTGGAGACAGGGTTAATCGAATGGTTAGGATCTGGAATGCACTGTCTTGAGAGTGTGGTGGAGACAGGGTTAATCTACTGGTTAGGATCTCGAAAGTACTGACTGAGAGTGTGGTGGGGACAGGTTCAATTGAGTGTTCAGGATCTGGAATGCAATGTCTGAGAGTGTGGTGGAGACAGGGTTAATCGAGTGGATAGGATCTGGAATACTCTGTCCTGAGAGTGTGGTGGAGATAGGGTCAATCGAGTGGTTAGGATCGGGAACGTACTGACTGAGATTGTGGTGGAGACAGGGTCAATCGATGGTTAGGATTTGGAAAGTCCTGTCTGAGAGTGTCACGGAGAAAGGCTCAATCGAGTGGTAAGGTTCTGGAATGCACTGAATATCAGTGTGGTTCAGATAGGGTCAATCGAGTGGTTAGGATCTGGAACGTAATGACTGAGGGTGTGGTGGAGACAGGGTTAATCGAATGGTTAGGATCTGGAATGCACTGTCTTGAGAGTGTGGTGGAGACAGGGTTAATCTACTGGTTAGGATCTCGAAAGTACTGACTGAGAGTGTGGTGGGGACAGGTTCAATTGAGTGTTCAGGATCTGGAATGCAATGTCTGAGAGTGTGGTGGAGACAGGGTTAATCGAGTGGATAGGATCTGGAATACACTGTCCTGAGAGTGTGGTGGAGATAGGGTCAATCGAGTGGTTAGGATCTGGAATGTACTGACTGAGATTGTGGTGGAGACAGGGTCAATCGAGTGGTTAGGATTTGGAAAGTCCTGTCTGAGAGTGTCACGGAGAAAGGCTCAATCGAGAGGTAAGGTTCTGGAATGCACTGAATATCAGTGTGGTGCAGATAGGGTCAATCGAGTGGTTAGGATCTGGAACGTACTGACTGAGGGTGTGGTGGAGACAGGTTCAATCGACTGGTTAGGATCTGGAATACACTGTCTGACAGTTTGGTGGAGACAGGGTTAATCGAGTGGTTAGGATCTGGAATGCACTGTCTGAAAGTGTCATGGAGATTTGGTCAATTAAGTGGTTAAGATCTGTAACGCACTGGCTGAGATTGTGGTGGAGACAGGTTCATTTGATGGTTAGGATGTGGAATACACTGTCTGAGAGTGTGGTGGAGACAGGGTTAATCGAATGGTTTGTATCTGGAATGCACTGTCTGAGAGTGCGTTGGAGACAGGGACAATTGAGTGTTTCAGATCTGGAATGCACTGACTGAGAGTGTGGTGGAGACAGGGTCAATTGAGTGGTTAGGATCTGGAATGCTCTGTCTTGAGAGTGTGTTGGAGATGGTCAATCGAGTTGTTCGGATCTGGAGTGCACTGACTTGAGATTGGGTAGAGACAGGATCAATCGAGTAGTTAGCATCTGGAATGCACCGTTTGAGAGTTTGGTGGAGACAGGGTCACTCGAGTGGCTAGGATCTGGAATGTACATTCTGAGAGTGTCATGGAGACATGGTTAATCGAGTGGTTTGGATGTGGAATGCTCTGACTGAGATTGTGGAGGAGACACGGTTAATCGAGTGGTTAGAATCTGGAATGCACTGTCTGACAGTGTGGTGGAGACAGGGTTAATCGAGTGGTTAGGATCTGGAATGCACTGTCTGAAAGTGTCATGGAGATTTGGTCAATTGAGTGGTTAAGATCTGTAACGCACTGGCTGAGATTGTGGTGGAGACAGGTTCATTTGATGGTTAGGATGTGGAATACACTGTCTGAGAGTGTGGTGGAGACAGGGTTAATCTACTGGTTAGGATCTCGAATGTACTGACTGAGAGTGTGGTGGGGACAGGTTCAATTGAGTGTTCAGGATCTGGAATGCACTGTCTGAGAGTGTGGTGGAGACAGGGTTAATCGAGTGGATAGGATCTGGAATACACTGTCCTGAGAGTGTGGTGGAGATAGGGTCAATCGAGTGGTTAGGATCTGGAATGTACTGACTGAGATTGTGGTGGAGACAGGGTCAATCGAGTGGTTAGGATTTGGAAAGTCCTGTCTGAGAGTGTCACGGAGAAAGGCTCAATCGAGCGGTAAGGATCTGGAATGCACTGAATATCAGTGTGGTGTAGACAGGGTCAATCGAATGGTTAGGAACTGGAACGCATTGTCTATGAGTGTGGTGGAGACAGGGTTATTCGAATGGTTAGGATCTGGAATCTACTGCCTCTGTGTGTGGTGACGACAGTGCCAATTGAGTGATTAGGATCTGGAATGCACTACCAGAGACTGTGGGCGACACAGAATCAATTGAGTGGTTTGGATCTGGAAAACACTGAGAGTATGGTGGAGAGAAGTCCAATCAAGTAGTTAGTGTCTGGATGCACTGTCGGAGTGATTACTCGAGACAGGTTCAATCGAGTGGTTAGCAGCTAGAATGCAATGCTTGAGAGTGTGGTGGAGACAGGGTCAATCGAGTGGTTAGGATCTGGAATGCACTGTCTGAGAGTGTGGGGAGACAGGGACCATCGAGTGATAAGGGTCTGGAACCTACTGACTGAGAGTCTGGTTGAGACAAGGTCAATCGAGTGGTTTGGATCTGGAATGCACTGTCTGAGATTGTGGTGGAGACAGGGTCAATCGAGTGGTTAGGATCTGTAACGCACTGTCTGACAGTGTCATGGAGAATGGGTCAATCGAGTGGTTCAGATCTGGAGTGCACTGTCTTGAGAGTGGGTAGAGACAGGGTCAAATAGAGTGATTAGCATCTGGTACGCACTGTCTGAGAGTGTGATGGAGACAGGGTCACTCGAGTGGTTAGGATCTGGATTGTACTGTCTGAGAGTGTGGTGGAGACACTGTTAATCGAGTGGTTAGGATCTAGAATGCACTGTCTTGAGAGTGTGGTGGAGATAGGGTCAATTGAGTGGTTAGGATCTGGAATGCACTGTCTTGAGAGTGTGGTGGAGACAGGGTTAATCTACTGGTTAGGATCTCGAATGTACTGACTGAGAGTGTGGTGGGGACAGGTTCAATCGAGTGTTCAGGATCTGGAATGCACTGTCTGAGAGTGTGGTGCAGACAGGGTTAATCGAGTGCATAGGATCTGGAATACACTGTCCTGAGAGTGTGGTGGAGATAGGGTCAATCGAGTGGTTAGGATCTGGAATGTACTGACTGAGATTGTGGTGGAGACAGGGTCAATCGAGTGGTTAGGATTTGGAAAGTCCTGTCTGAGAGTGTCACGGAGAAAGGCTCGATCGAGTGGTAAGGATCTGGAATGCACTGAATATCAGTGTGGTGTAGACAGGGTCAATCGAATGGTTAGGAACTGGAACGCATTGTCTATGAGTGTGGTGGAGACAGGGTTAATCGAATGGTTAGGATCTGGAATCTACTGCCTCTGTGTGTGGTGGCGACAGTGCCAATTGAGTGATTAGGATCTGGAATGCACTACCAGAGACTGTGGGCGACACAGAATCAATTGAGTGGTTTGGATCTGGAAAACACTGAGAGTATGGTGGAGAGAAGTCCAATCAAGTAGTTAGTGTCTGGATGCACTGTCGGAGTGATTACTCGAGACAGGTTCAATCGAGTGGTTAGCAGCTAGAATGCAATGCTTGAGAGTGTGGTGGAGACAGGGTCAATCGAGTGGTTAGGATCTGGAATGCACTGTCTGAGAGTGTGGGGAGACAGGGACCATCGAGTGATAAGGGTCTGGAACCTACTGACTGAGAGTCTGGTTGAGACAAGGTCAATCGAGTGGATTGGATCTGGAATGCACTGTCTGAGATTGTGGTGGAGACAGGGTCAATCGAGTGGTTAGGATCTGTAACGCACTGTCTGACAGTGTCATGGAGAATGGGTCAATCGAGTGGTTCAGATCTGGAGTGCACTGTCTTGAGAGTGGGTAGAGACAGGGTCAGTCGAGTGATTAGCATCTGGTACGCACTGTCTGAGAGTGTGATGGAGACAGGGTCACTCGAGTGGTTAGGATCTGGATTGTATTGTCTGAGAGTGTGGTGGAGACATTGTTAATCGAGTGGTTAGGATCTAGAATGCACTGTCTTGAGAGTGTGGTGGAGATAGGGTCAATTGAGTGGTTAGGATCTGGAATGTACTGACTGAGAGTGTGGTGGAGGCAGGGTCCATCGAGTGGTTAGGATCTGGTATGCTCTGTCTGAGAGTGTGGTGGAGACAGACTCAATCGAGTGGTTAGGATCTGGAATGCACTGTCTGAGAGTGTGGTGGAGACAGGGTCAATCGAGTGGTTAGGATCTGGAATGCACTGTCTGAGAGTGTGCTGGAGACAGGGTCAATTGAGTGGTTAGGATCTGGAATGCACAGTCTGAGAATGTGATGGAGACAGGGTCAATCGAATGGTTAGGATCTGGAATGCACTGACTGAGAGTGTGGTGGAGACAGGTTCAATCGAGTGGTTAGGATCTGGAATACACTGTCTGTGAGTGTGTTGGAGACATGGTTAATCGAGTGGTTAGGATCTGGAATGCACTGTCTGAGAGTGTCATGGAGACATGGTCAATCGATTGGTTACGATCTGTAACCCACTGACTGAGATTGTGGTGGAGACAGGGTCAATCGACTGGTTAGGATCTGGAATGCAGTGTCTTGAGAGTGTGTTGGAGACAGGGTCAATCGACTGGTTAGCATCTGGAATGTACTTTGTGAGAGTGTGGTGGAGACAGGGTTAATCGAGTGGATAGGATCTGGAATGCACTGTCTTGAGAGTGTGGTGGAGATAGGGTCAATCGAGTGGTTAGGATCTGGAATGTACTGACTGAGGGTGTGGTGGAGACAGGTTCAATCGACTGGTTAGGATCTGGAATACACTGTCTGACAGTGTGGTGGAGACAGGGTTAATCGAGTGGTTAGGATCTGGAATGCACTGTCTGAAAGTGTCATGGAGATTTGGTCAATTGAGTGGTTAAGATCTGTAACGCACTGGCTGAGATTGTGCTGGAGACAGGTTCATTTGATGGTTAGGATGTGGAATACACTGTTTGAGAGTGTGGTGGAGACAGGGTTAATCGAATGGTTAGGATCTGGAATGCACTGTCTTGAGAGTGTGGTGGAGACAGGGTTAATCTACTGGTTAGGATCTCGAATGTACTGACTGAGAGTGTGGTGGGGACAGGTTCAATCGAGTGTTCAGGATCTGGAATGCACTGTCTGAGAGTGTGGTGGAGTCAGGGTTAATCGAGTGGATAGGATCTGGAATACACTGTCCTGAGAGTGTGGTGGAGATAGGGTCAATCGAGTGGTTAGGATCTCGACTGTACTGACTGAGATTGTGGTGGAGACAGGGTCAATTGAGTGGTTAGGATTTGGAAAGTCCTGTCTGAGAGTGTCACGGAGAAAGGCTCAATCGAGTGGTAAGGATCTGGAATGCACTGAATATCAGTTTGGTGTAGACAGGGTCAATCGAATGGTTAGGAACTGGAACGCATTGTCTATGAGTGTGGTGGAGACAGGGTTAATCGAATGGTTAGGATTTGGAATGCACTGTCTGAGAGTGTGGTGGAGACATGGTCATTCTAGTGGTTAGGATCTGGAATGCGCTGACTGAGAGTGTGGTGGAGACAGATTCATTTGATGGTTAGGATGTGGAATACACTGTCTGAGAGTGTAGTGGAGACAGGGTTAATCGAATGGTTAGGATCTGGAATGCACTGTCTTGAGAGTGTGGTGGAGACAGGGTTAATCTACTGGTTAGGATCTCGAATGTACTGACTGAAAGTATGGTGGGGACAGGTTCAATCGAGTGTTCAGGATCTGGAATGCACTGTCTGAGAGTGTGGTGGAGACAGGGTTAATCGAGTGGATAGGATCTGGAATACACTGTCCTGAGAGTGTGGTGGAGATAGGTTCAATCGAGTGGTTAGGATCTAGAATACACTGACTGAGAGTGTGGTGGAGAAAGGGTTAATCGAGTGGTTTGGATCTGGAATGCACACTCTGAGAGTGTGGTGGAGACAGGGTTAATCGAGTGGTTAGGATCTGGAATACACTGTCTTGAGAGTGTGGTGGAGATAGGGTCAATCGAGTGGTTAGGATCTGGAATGTACTGACTGAGATTGTGGTGGAGACAGGGTTCATCGAGTGGTTAGGATTTGGAATGCACTGTCTGAGAGTGTCATGGAAACAGGGTCAATCGAGTGGTTAGGATCTGGAAAGCACTGACTAAGAGTGTGGTGGAGACAGGGTGAATCGAATGGTTAGGATCTGGAATCTACTGCCTCTGTGTGTGGTGGCGAAAGTGCCAATTGAATGGTTAGGATCTGGAATGCACTGCCAGAGATTGTGGGCGAGACAGATTCAATTGAGTGGTTTGGATCTGGAACACAATGAGAGTGTGGTGGAGACAAGGCCAATCGATTAGTTAGTGTCTGGAATGCACTGACTGAGAGTGTGGTGGAGACAGGGTCAATTGAGTGGTTAGGATCTGGAATGCTCTGTCTTGAGAGTGTGTTGGAGATGGTCAATCGAGTTGTTCGGATCTGGAGTGCACTGACTTGAAATTGGGTAGAGACAGGATCAATCGAGTAGTTAGCATCTGGAATGCACCGTTTGAGAGTTTGGTGGAGACAGGGTCACTCGAGTGGCTAGGATCTGGAATGTACATTCTGAGAGTGTCATGGAGACATGGTTAATCGAGTGGTTTGGATGTGGAATGCTCTGACTGAGATTGTGGAGGAGACACGGTTAATCGAGTGGTTAGAATCTGGAATGCACTGTCTGACAGTGTGGTGGAGACAGGGTTAATCGAGTGGTTAGGATCTGGAATGCACTGTCTGAAAGTGTCATGGAGATTTGGTCGATTGAGTGGTTAAGATGTGTAACGCACTGGCTGAGATTGTGGTGGAGACGGGTTCATTTGATGGTTACGATCTGGAATGCACTGTCTGAGAGTGTGGTGGAGACAGATTCAATCGAGTGGTTAGGATCTGGAATGCACTGTCTGATAGTGTGGTGGAGACAGGCTTAATCGAATGGTTAGGATCTGGAATCTACTGACTCTGTGTGTGGTGGCGACAGTGCCAATTGAGTGGTTAGGATCTGGAATGTACTGACAGAGACTGTGGGTGACACAGAATCAATTGAGTGGTTTGGATCTAGAACACACTGAGGGTGTGGTGGAGACAGGGCCAATCGAGTGGTTAGGATCTGGAATGGATTGCCTGAGAGTATGCAGGAGGCAGATTCAATTGATTGGTTAGGATCTGGAATGCACTGTCTTGAGAGTGTGGTGGAGATAGGGTCAATCGAGTGGTTAGCATCTGGAATGTACTGTGTGAGAGTGTGGTGGAGACAGGGTTAATCGAGTGGTTAGGATCTGGAATGCACTGTCTTGAGAGTGTGGTGGAGATAGGGTCAATCGAGTGGTTGGGATCTGGAATGTACTGACTGAGGGTGTGGTGGAGACAGGTTCAATCGACTGGTTAGGATCTGGAATACACTGTCTGACAGTGTGGTGGAGACAGGGTTAATCGAGTGGGTAGGATCTGGAATGCACTGTCTGAGAATGTGGGGAGACAAGGTCAATAGAGTTTGTAGGATTTGGAATGTACTGACTGAGAGTGTGGTGGAGACAGGGTCAATCGAGTGGTTAGGATCTGGAATGTACTGACTGATAGTGTGGTGGAGACAGGGTCAATCAAGTGGTTTGGATCTGGAATGTATTGTCAGAGAGTTTGGTGGAGAGATGGTCAGTCGAGTGGTTAGGATTTGGAACACACTGTCTGAGAGTTTGGTGGAGACAGTTTCAATTGAGTGGTTAGGATCTGGAATGCACTGTCTGAGAGTGTGGGAGAGACAGAGTTAATCTAGTGGTTAGGATCTGGAATGCAATGTCTGAGAGTGTGGTGGAGACAGGGTCAATCGTTTAGTAAAGCTCTGGAACGCAGTGACTGAGAATTTGGTGGAGACAGGGTAAATCGAATGGTTAGGATCTGGAATCTACTGCCTGCGTTTGTGTTGGAGACAGGGCCAATTGAGTGGTTAGGATCTGGAATGCACTGCCTGAGACTGTGGGGGAGACAGGTTCAATTGAGTGGTTTGGATCTGGAAAACACAGAGTATGGTGGAGAGAAGTCCAATCAAGTAGTTAGTGTCCGGATGCACTGTCGGAGTGATTACTCGAGACAGGTTCAATCGAGTGGTTAGCAACTAGAATGCAATGCTTGAGAGTGTGGTGGAGAAAGGGTCAATCGAGTGGTTTGGATCTGGAATGCACTGTCTGAGAGTGTGGGGAGACAGGGACCATCGAGTGATAAGGGTCTGGAATCTACTGATAGAGAGTCTGGTTGAGACAAGGTCAATCGAGTGGTTTGGATCTGGAATGCACTGTCTGAGATTGTGGTGGAGACAGGGTCAATCGAGTGGTTAGGATCTGTAACACACTATCTGACAGTGTCATGGAGAATGGGTCAATCGAGTGGTTCAGATCTGGAGTGCACTGTCTTGAGAGTGGGTAGAGACAGGGTCAGTCGAGTGATTAGCATCTGGTACGCACTGTCTGAGAGTGTGATGGAGACAGGGTCACTCGAGAGGTTAGGATCTGGATTGTACTGTCTGAGAGTGTGGTGGAGACAGGGTTAATCGAGTGGTTAGGATCTGGAATTCACTGTCTTGAGAGTGTGGTGGAGATAGGGTCAATTGAGTGGTTAGGATCTGGAACGTACTGACTGAGAGTGTGGTGGAGGCAGGGTCCATCGAGTGGTTAGGATCTGGTATGCTCTGTCTGAGAGTGTGGTGGAGACAGACTCAATTGAGTGGTTAGGATCTGGAATGCACTGTCTGAGAGTGTGGTGGAGACAGGGTCAATCGAGTGGTTAGGATCTGGAATGCAATGTCTAAGGGTGTGCTGGAGTTAGGGTCAATCATGTGGTTAGGCTCTGGAACGAAGTGGCTGAGAACGTGGTGGAGACAGGGTCAATTGAATGGTTAGGTTCTGAAAAGCACTGTCTGATGGGTGGTGGAGACAGTGCAAATTGAATGGTTAGGATCTGGAATCTACTGCTTGCGTGTGTGGTAGAGACAGGGCCAACTGAGTGGTTAGGGTCTGGAATGCACTGTCTGAGAGTGTGGTGGAGACAGGCTTAATCGAGTGGTTAGGATCTGTAACGCACTGTCTGACAGCGTCATGGAGACAGGGTCAATCGAGTGGTTCGGATCTGGAATGCACTGACTGAGAGTGTGGTGGAGACAGATTCAATCGAGTGGTTACGATCTGGAATGCACTGTCTGAGAGTGTGGTGGAGACAGATTCAATCGAGTGGATAGGATCTGGAATGCACTGTCTGATAGTGTGGTGGAGACAGGGTTAATCGAATGGTTAGGATCTGGAATCTACTGACTCTGTGTGTGGTGGTGACAGTGCCAATTGAGGGTCGGATCTGGAATGCACTGTCAGAGACTGTGGGTGACACAGAATCAATTGAGTGGTTTGGATCTGGAATACACTGAGAGTGTGGTGGAGACAGGGCCAATCGAGTGGTTAGGATCTGGAATGCACTGTCTTGAGAGTGAGGTGGAGACAAGGTCAATCGAGTTTGTAGGATCTGGAATGTACTGACTGAGAGTGTGGTGGAGACAGGGTCAATCGAGTGGTTAGCATCTGGTATGCTCTGTCTGAGAGTGTGGTGGAGACAGATTCAATCGAGTGGTTACGATCTGGAATGTACTGTCTGAGATTGTGCTGGAGACAGATTCAATCGAGTGGTTAGGATCTGGAATGCACTGTCTGATAGTGTGATGGAGAAAGATTCAATTGGGTGGTTAGGATCTGGAATGCACAGTCTGAGAATGTGATGGAGACAGGGACAATCGAGTATTTAGGATCAGGAATGCACTGGCTGAGAGTCTGGTGGAGACAGGTTCAATCGAGTGGTTAGGATCTGGAATACACTGTCTGAGAGCGTGTTGGAGACATGGTTAATCGAGTGGTTAGGATCTGGAATGCACTGTCTGAGAGTGTCATGGAGACATGGTCAATCGAGTGGTTAGGATCTGTAACCCACTGACTGAGATTGTGGTGGAGACAGGGTCAATCGACTGGTTAGGATCTGGAATGTAGTGTCTTGAGAGTGTGATGGAGACAGGGTCAATCGAGTGGTTAGCATCTGGAATGTACTGTGTGAGAGTGTGGTGGAGACAGGGTTAATCGAGTGGATAGGATTTGGAATGCACTGTCTTGAGAGTGTGATGGAGATAGGGTCAATCGAGTGGTTAGGATCTGGAATGTACTGACTGAGGGTGTGGTGGAGACAGGTTCAACTGACTGGTTAGGATCTGGAATACACTGTCTGACAGTGTGGTGGAGACAGGGTTAATCGAGTGGTTAGGATCTGGAATGCACTGTCTGAAAGTGTCATGGAGATTTGGTCAATTGAGTGGTTAAGATCTGTAATGCACTGGCTGAGATTGTGGTGGAGACAGGTTCATTTGATGGTTAGGATGTGGAATACACTGTCTGAGAGTGTGGTGGAGACAGGGTTAATCGAGTGGTTAGGATCTGGAATGCACTGTCTGAAAGTGTCATGGAGATTTGGTCAATTGAGTGGTTAAGATCTGTAATGCACTGGCTGAGATTGTGGTGGAGACAGGTTCATTTGATGGTTAGGATGTGGAATACACTGTCTGAGAGTGTGGTGGAGACAGGGTTAAATGAGTGGATAGGATCTGGAATATACTGTCCTGAGAGTGTGGTGGAGATAGGGTCAATCGAGTGGTTAGGATCTGGAATGTACTGACTGAGATTGTGGTGAAGACAGGGTCAATTGAGTGGTTAGGATTTGGAAAGTCCTGTCTGAGAGTGTCACGGAGAAAGACTCAACCATTTGTTAAGGATCTGGAATGCACTGAATATCAGTGTGGTGTAGACAGGGTCAATCGAATGGTTAGGAACTGGAACGCATTGTCTATGAGTGTGGTGGAGACAGGGTTAATCGAATGGTTAGGATCTGGAATGCACTGTCTGAGAGTGTCATGGAGACATGCTCATTCTAGTGGTTAGGATCTGGAATGCACTGACTGAGATTGTGGTGGAGACAGGTTCATTTGATGGTTAGGATGTGGAATACACTGTCTGAGAGTGTGGTGGAGACAGGGTTAAATGAGTGGATAGGATCTGGAATATACTGTCCTGAGAGTGTGGTGGAGACAGGGTTAATCGAGTGGATAGGATCTGGAATACACTGTCCTGAGAGTGTGGTGGAGATAGGTTCAATCGTGTTGTTAGGATCTAGAATACACTGTCTGTGAGTGTGGTGGAGAAGGGGTTAATCGTGTGGTTTGGATCTGGAATGCACACTCTGAGAGTGTGGTGGAGACAGGGTTAATCGAGTGTTTAGGATCTGGAATACACTGTCTTGAGAGTGTGGTGGAGATATGGTCAATCGAGTGGTTAGGATCTGGAATGTACTGACTGAGAGTGTGGTGGAGACAGGGTTCATCGAGTGGTTAGGATTTGGAATGCACTGTCTGAGAGTGTCATGGAAACAGGGTCAATCGAGTGGTTAGGATCTGGAAAGCACTGACTAAGAGTGTGGTGGAGACAGGGTGAATCGAATGGTTAGGATCTGGAATCTACTGCCTCTGTGTGTGGTGGCGAAAGTGCCAATTGAATGGTTAGGATCTGGAATGCACTGCCAGAGATTGTGGGCGAGACAGATTCAATTGAGTGGTTTGGATCTGGAACACAATGAGAGTGTGGTGGAGACAAGGCCAATCGATTAGTTAGTGTCTGGAATGCACTTTGTTGAGTGTGGTGGAGACAGGGCCAATCGAGTGGTTAGGTTCTGGAATGCACTGCCTGAGATTGTGCAGGAGACAGATTCAATTGAGTGGTTAGGATCTGGAATGCACTGTCTTGCGAGTGTGGTGGAGACAAGGCCATTCAATTGGTTAGGATCTGGAATGTACTGACTGAGAGTGTGGTGGAGACAGGGTCAATCGAGTGGTTAGGATCTGGTATGCTCTGTCTGAGAGTGTGGTGGAGACAGGGTTAATCTATTGGTTACGATCTCGAATGTACTGACTGAAAGTATGGTGGGGACAGGTTCAATCAAGTGTTCAGGATCTGGAATGCACTGTCTGAGAGTGTGGTGGAGACAGGGTTAATCGAGTGGATAGGATCTGGAATACACTGTCCTGAGAGTGTGGTGGAGATAGGTTCAATCGAGTGGTTAGGATCTAGAATACACTGTCTGTGAGTGTGGTGGAGAAAGGGTTAATCGAGTGGTTTGGATCTGGAATGCACGCTCTGAGAGTGTGGTGGAGACAGAGTTAATCGAGTGGTTAGGATCTGGAATACACTGTCTTGAGAGTGTGGTGGAGATAGGGTCAATCGAGTGCTTAGGATCTGGAATGTACTGACTGAGATTGTGGTGGAGACAGGGTTCATCGAGTGGTTAGGATTTGGAATGCACTGTCTGAGAGTGTCATGGAAACAGGGTCAATCGAGTGGTTAGGATCTGGAAAGCACTGACTAAGAGTGTGGTGGAGACAGGGTGAATCGAATGGTTAGGATCTGGAATCTACTGCCTCTGTGTGTGGTGGCAAAAGTGCCAATTGAATGGTTAGGATCTGGAATGCACTGCCAGAGATTGTGGGCGAGACAGATTCAATTGAGTGGTTTGGATCTGGAACACAATGAGAGTGTGGTGGAGACAAGGCCAATCGATTAGTTAGTGTCTGGAATGCACTTTGTTGAGTGTGGTGGAGACAGGGCCAATCGAGTGGTTAGGTTCTGGAATGCACTGCCTGAGATTGTGCAGGAGACAGATTCAATTGAGTGGTTAGGATCTGGAATGCACTGTCTTGTGAGTGTGGTGGAGACAAGGCCATTCAAGTGGTTAGGATCTGGAATGTACTGACTGAGAGTGTGGTGGAGACAGGGTCAATCGAGTGGTTAGGATCTGGTATGCTCTGTCTGAGAGTGTGGTGGAGACAGATTCAATCGAGTGGTTAGGATCTGGAATGCACTGTCTGAGAGTGCGTTGGAGACAGGGATAATCGAGTGTTTCAGATCTGGAATGCACTGACTGAGAGTGTGGTGGAGACAGGTTCAATCGAGTGGTTAGGATCTGAAATACACTGTCTGAGAGTTTGGTGGAGACGGGGCCAATCGAGTGGTTAGGATCTGGAATGCATTGCCTGAGAGTATGCAGGAGGCAGATTCAATTGATTGGTTAGGATCTGGAATGCACTGTCTGATAGTGTGATGGAGACAGGGACAATCGAGTCTTTAGGATCTGGAATGCACTGGCTGAGAGTCTGGTGGAGACAGGTTCAATTGAGTGGTTAGGATCTGGAATACACTGTCTGAGAGTGTGTTGGAGACATGGTTAATCGAGTGGTTAGGATCTGGAATGCACTGTCTGAGATTGTCATGGAGACATGGTCAATCGATTGGTTAGGAGCTGTAACCCACTGACTGAGATTGTGGTGGAGACAGGGTCAATTGACTGGTTAGGATCTGGAAGCAGTGTCTTGAGAGTGTGTTGGAGACAGGGTCAATCGAGTGGTTAGCATCTGGAATGTACTGTGTGAGAGTGTGGTGGAGACAGGGTTAATCGAGTGGTTAGGATCTGGAATGCACTGTCTTGAGAGTGTGGTGGAGATAGGGTCAATCGAGAGGGTAGGATCTGGAATGTACTGACTGAGGGTGTGGTGGAGACAGGTTCAATCGACTGGTTAGGATCTGGAATACACTGTCTGACAGTATGGTGGAGACAGGGTTAATCGAGTGGGTAGGATCTGGAATGCACTGTCTGAGAATGTGGGGAGACAAGGTCAATAGAGTTTGTAGGATCTGGAATGTACTGACTGAGAGTGTGGTGGAGACAGGGTTAATCGAGTGGTTAGGATCTGGAATGTACTGACTGATAGTGTGGTGGAGACAGGGTCAATCAAGTGGTTTGGATCTGGAATGTATTGTCAGAGAGTTTGGTGGAGAGATGGTCAATCAAGTGGTTAGGATTTGGAACACACTGTCTGAGAATTTGGTGGAGACAGTTTCAATTGAGTGGTTAGGATCTGGTATGCTCTGTCTGAGAGTGTGGTGGAGACAGGGTTAATCTATTGGTTACGATCTCGAATGTACTGACTGAAAGTATGGTGGGGACAGGTTCAATCGAGTGTTCAGGATCTGGAATGCACTGTCTGAGAGTGTGGTGGAGACAGGGTTAATCGAGTGGATAGGATCTGGAATACACTGTCCTGAGAGTGTGGTGGAGATAGGTTCAATCGAGTGGTTAGGATCTAGAATACACTGTCTGTGAGTGTGGTGGAGAAAGGGTTAATCGAGTGGTTTGGATCTGGAATGCACGCTCTGAGAGTGTGGTGGAGACAGGGTTAATCGAGTGGTTAGGATCTGGAATACACTGTCTGAGAATGTGGGGAGACAAGGTCAATAGAGTTTGTAGGATCTGGAATGTACTGACTGAGAGTGTGGTGGAGACAGGGTTAATCGAGTGGTTAGGATCTGGAATGTACTGACTGATAGTGTGGTGGAGACAGGGTCAATCAAGTGGTTTGGATCTGGAATGTATTGTCAGAGAGTTTGGTGGAGAGATGGTCAATCAAGTGGTTAGGATTTGGAACACACTGTCTGAGAATTTGGTGGAGACAGTTTCAATTGAGTGGTTAGGATCTGGAATGCACTGTCTGAGAGTGTGGGAGAGACAGAGTTAATCTAGTGGTTAGGATCCGGAATGCAATGTCTGAGAGTGTGGGGGAGACAGGGTCAATCGTGTGGTAAAGCTCTGGAACGCAGTGACTGAGAATTTGGTGGAGACAGGGTCAATCAAATGGTTAGGATCTGGAATCTACTGCCTGCGTTTGTGTTGGAGACATGGCCAATTGAGTGGTTAGGATCTGGAATACACTGCCTGAGACTGTGGGGGAGACAGGTTCAATTGAGTGGTTTGGATCTGGAAAACACTGAGAGTATGGTAGAGAGAAGTCCAATCAAGTAGTTAGTGTCTGGATGCACTGTCGGAGAGATTACTGGAGACAGGTTCAATCGAGTGGTTAGCAACTAGAATGCAATGCTTGAGAATGTGGTGGAGACAGGGTCAATCGAGTGGTTAGGATCTGGAATGCACTGTCTGAGAGTGTGGGGAGATAGGGACCATCGAGTGATAAGGGTCTGGAATCTACTGACTGAGAGTGTCATGGAGAATGGATCAATCGAGTGGTTCAGATCTGGAGTGCACTGTCTTGAGAGTGGGTAGAGACAGGGTCAGTCGAGTGATTAGCATTTGGTACGAAGTGTCTGAGAGTGTGATGGAGACAGGGTCACTCGAGTGGTTAGGATCTGGATTGTACTGTCTGAGAGTGTGGTGGAGACACTGTTAATCGAGTGGTTAGGATCTGGAATGCACTGTCTTGAGAGTGTGGTGGAGATAGGGTCAATTGAGTGGTTAGGATCTGGAATGTACTGACTGAGAGTGTGGTGGAGGCAGGGTCCTTCGAGTGGTTAGGATCTGGTATGCTCTGTCTGAGAGTGTGGTGGAGACAGACTCAATTCAGTGGTTAGGATCTGGATTGCACCGCCTGAGAGTGTGGTGGAGACAGATTCAATTGAGTGGTTAGGATCTGGAATGCACTGTCTGGCGAGTGTGGTGGAGACAAGGCCATTCAAGTGGTTAGGATCTGGAATGTACTGACTGAGAGTGTGGTGGAGACAGGGTCAATCGAGTGGTTAGGATCTGGTATGCTCTGTCTGAGAGTGTGGTGGAGACAGGGTTAATCTACTGGTTAGGATCTCGAATGTACTGACTGAGAGTCTGGTGGGGACAGGTTCAATCGAGTGTTCAGGATCTGGAATGCACTGTCTGAGAGTGTGGTGGAGACAGGGTTAATCGAGTGGTTAGGATCTGGAATACACTGTCTGAGAGTGTGGTGGAGAAAGGGTTAATCGAGTGGTTTGGATCTGGAATGCACGCTCTGAGAGTGTGGTGGAGACAGGGTTAATCGAGTGGTTAGGATCGGGAAAGCACTGACTAAGAGTGTGGTGGAGACAGGGTGAATTGAGTGGTTAGGATCTGGAATCTACTGCATCTGTGTGTGGTGGCGAAAGTGCCAATTGAATGGTTAGGATCTGGAATGCACTGCCAGAGATTGTGGGCGAGACAGATTCAATTGAGTGGTTTGGATCTGGAACACAATGGGAGTGTGGTGGAGACAAGGCCAATCGATTAGTTAGTGTCTGGAATGCACTTTGTTGAGTGTGGTGGAGACATGGCCATTCAAGTGGTTAGGATCAAGAAAGTACAGACTGAGAGTGTGGTGGAGACAGGGTCAATCGAGTGGTTAGGATCTGGTATGCTCTGTCTGAGAGTGTGGTGGAGACAGATTCAATCGAGTGGTTAGGATCTGGAATGCACTGACTGAGAGTGCGTTGGAGACAGGGACAATCGAGTGTTTCAGATCTGGAATGCACAGACTGAGAGTGTGGTGGAGACAGGTTCAATCGAGTGGTTAGGATCTGAAATACACTGTCTGAGAGTTTGGTGGAGACAGGTTCAATCGAGTGGTTAGGGTCAAGAATACACAGTCTGAGAGTGTGGTGGAGATAGGGTCAATTGAGTGGTTAGGATCTGGAATGCACTGTCAGAGAGTGTCATGGAGACAGTGTCAATCGAGTGGTTAGGATCTGGAACGCACTGGCTGAGAGTGTGGTGGAGACAGGGTCAGTCGAGTGGTTAGCTTCTGAAACACACTGTCTGAGAGTGTGGTGGAGACAGGGTCACTTGTGTGGTTAGGATCTGGAATTTACTGTCTGAGAGTGTGGTGGAAACAGGGTCAATCGACTGGTTTGGATCTGAAATGCACTGTCTGAGAATGTGGTGGAGACAGGATCAATCGAGTGGTTAGTATCTGGAATGCACTGTCTGAGAAAGTGGGGAGACACGGTCACTCCAGTGGTTAGGATCTGTAATATACTCTCTGAGAGTGTGGTGGAGTCAGGGTTAATCGAGTGGTTAGGATCTGGAATGTACTGACTGATAGTGTGGTGGAGACAGGGTCAATCAAGTGGTTTGGATCTGGAATGTATTGTCAGAGAGCTTGGTGGAGAGATGGTCAATCGAGTGGTTAGGATTTTAAACACACTGTCTGAGACAAAAACAGAATTACCTGGAAAAACTCAGCAGGTCTGGCAGCATCGGCGGAGAAGAAAAGAGTTGACGATTTCCAGCATCCGCAGTTTTTTTGTTTTTAACACTGTCTGAGAGTTTGGTGGAGACAGTTTCAAGTGAGTGGTTAGGGTCTGGAATGCGCTGACTGAGAGTGTGGGAGAGACAGAGTTAATCGAGTGGTTAGGATCTGGAATGCACTGTCTTGAGAGTGGGTAGAGACAGGGTCAATCGAGTGGTTAGCATCTGATACGCACTGTCTGAGAGTGTGATGGAGACAGGGTCACTCGAGTGGTTAGGATATGGAATGTACTGTCTGAGAGTGTGGTGGAGACAGGGTTAATCGAGTGGTTAGGATCTGGAATGCACTGTCTTGAGAGTGTGGTGGAGATAGGGTCAATTGAGTGGTTAGGATCTGGAATGTACTGACTGAGAGTGTGGTGGAGGCAGGGTCAATCGAGTGGTTAGGATCTGGAATGCACTGTCTTGAGAGTGTGGTGGAGATAGGGTCAATTGAGTGGTTAGGATCTGGAATGTACTGTCTGAGAGTGTGGTGGAGACAGAACCAATCGAGTGGTTAGGATCTGGAATGCACTGTCTGAGAGTGTGGTGCAGACAGGGTCAATCGAGTGGTTAGGATCTGGAATGCAATGTCTGAGAGCGTGCTGGAGATAGGGTCAATCATGTGGTTAGGCTCTGGAACGCAGTGACTGAGAATGTGGTGGAGACAGGGTCAATTGAATGGTTAGGTTCTGGAATGCACTGTCTGATGGGTGGTGGAGACAGGGCTAATTGAAAGTTTAGGATCTGGAATGCACTGTCTGAGAGTGTGGTGGAGACAGGGTTAATCGAGTGGTTAGGATCTGTAACGCCCTGTCTGGCAGTGTCATGGAGACAGGGTCAATCGAGTGGTTCGGATCTGGAGTGCACTGGCTTGAGAGTGGGTAGAGACAGGGTCAATCGAGTGGTTAACATTTGGAACACACTGTCTGAGAGTGTGTTGGAGACAGGGTCACTCGAGTGGTTAGGATCTGGAAAGTGCAGTCTGAGAGTGTGGTGGAGACAAGGTTAATCGAGTGGTTAGGATCTGGAATGCACTGTCTTGAGAGTGTTGTGGAGAAAGGGTCAATCGAGTGGTTAGGACCTGGAATGTACTGACTGAGAATGTGGTGGAGAAAGGTTTAACCGAGTGGTTAGGATCGGGAATACACTGTCTGAGAGTTTGGTGGAGACAGGGTTAAGCGAGTGGTTAGAATATGGAATGCACTGTCAGATAGTGTCATGGAGACAGTGTCAATCGAGTGGTTAGGATCTGGAACACACTGGCTGAGAGTGTGGTGGAGACAGGGTCAATCGTGTGGTTAGGATCTGGAACACGCTGACTGAGAATGTGGTGGAGACAGGGCTAATTGAATGGTTAGGATCTGGAATGCACTGTCTGAGGGTGTGGTGGAGACAGGGTCAATCGAGTGGTTAGCTTCTGAAACACACTGTCTGAGAGTGTGGTGGAGACAGGTTCACTTGTGTGTTTAGGATCTGGAATTTACTTTCTGAGAGTGTGGTGGAGACAGGGTCAGTCGAGTGGTTAGGATCTGGAATGCACTGTCTGAGAATATGGTGGAGACAAGGTCACTCCAGTGGTTAGGATCTGGAATATACTCTCTGAGAGTGTGGTGGAGACAGGGTTAATCGAGTGGTTAGGATCTGGAATGCATTGTCAGAGAGTTTGGTGGAGAGATGGTCAATCGAGTGGTTAGGATTTGGAACACACTGTCTGAGAGTTTGGTGGAGACAGTTTCAATTGAGTGGTTAGGATCTGGAATGCACTGTCTGAGAGTGTGGGAGAGACAGAGTTAATCACGTGGTTAGGATCTGGAATGCACTGTCTTGAGAGTGTGTGGGAGACAGGGTTAATCTAGTGGTTAGGATCTGGAATGTACTGACTGAGAATGTGGTTGAGACAGGTTCAATCGAGTGGTTAGGATTTGGAATACACTGTCTGAGAGTGGGTAGAGACAGGGTCAGTCGAGTGGTTAGCATTTGGAATGCACTGTCAGAGAGTGTGGTGGAGACAGGGTCACTCGAGTGATTAGGATATGGAATGTACTGTCTGAGAGTGTGGTGGAGACAGGGTTAATCGAGGGGTTTGCATCTGGAATGCATTATCTGAGAGTGTGGTGGAGAAAGGGTTAAACGAGTGGTTAGGATCTGGAATGCACTGTCTTGAAAGTGTTGTGGAGAAAGGGTCAATCGAGTGGTTAGTATCTGGAATGCACTGTCTTGAGAGTGTGGTGGAAATAGGGTCAATCGAGTGGTTAGGACCTGGAATGTACTGACTGAGAGTGTGGTGGAGATAGGGTCAATCGTGTGGTTAGGCTCTGGAACACACTGACTGAGAATGTGGTGGAGACAGGGTCAATCGAAAGGTTAGGAACTGGAACACACTGTCTGCGAATGTGGTGGGACAGGGCTAATCGAATGGTTAGGATCTGGAATCTACTGCCTGCATGTGTGGTGGCGACCTTGCCAATTGAGTGGTTAGGATCTGGAATGTACTGCCAAAGAGTGTGCGGGAGACAGATTCAATTGAGTTGTTTGGATCTGGAACACACTGAGAGTGAGGTGGAGGCAAGGCCAATCGAGTAGTGAGGGTCTGCAATGCACTGTCTTGAGTGTGATGGAGACAGGTTCAATTGAATGGTTAGGGTCTGGAATGCAATGCTTGTGAGTGTGGTGGAGACAGGGTCAATCGAGAGGTTAGGATCTGGAATGCACAGTCTGAGAGTGTGGGGAGAGAGGGTCAATCGATTGATTAGGGTCTGGAATGCACTGTCTTGGGAGTGTTTAGGAGACTGGGTCAATCGAGTGGTTAGGATCTGGAATGCACTGCCTGAGAGTGTGCAGGAGACAGATTCAATTGAGTGGTTAGGATCTGGAATGCACTGTCTTGAGAGTGTGGTGGAGAGAAGGTCAATCGAGTGGTTAGGATCTGGTATGCTCTCCCTGAGAGTGTGCTGGAGACAGATTCAATCGAGTGGTTTGGATCTGGAACGCACTGGCTGAGAGTGTGGTGGAGATAGGGTCAATCGTGTGGTTAGGATCTGGAACACGCTGACTGAGAATGTGGTGGAGACAGGGCTAATTGAATGGTTAGGATCTGGAATGCACTGTCTGAGGGTGTGGTGGAGACAGGGTCAATCGAGTGGTTAGCTTCTGAAACACACTGTCTGAGAGTGTGGTGGAGACAGGTTCACTTGTGTGTTTAGGATCTGGAATTTACTTTCTGAGAGTGTGTTGGAGACAGGGTCAGTCGAGTGGTTTGGATCTGGAATGCACTGTCTGAGAATGTGGTGGAGACAAGGTCACTCCAGTGGTTAGGATCTGGAATATACTCTCTGAGAGTGTGGTGGAGACAGGGTTAATCGAGTGGTTAGGATCTGGAATGCATTGTCAGAGAGTTTGGTGGAGAGATGGTCAATCGAGTGGTTAGGATTTGGAACACACTGTCTGAGAGTTTGGTGGAGACAGTTTCAATTGAGTGGTTAGGATCTGGAATGCAGTGTCTGAGAGTGTGGGAGAGACAGAGTTAATCGCGTGGTTAGGATCTGGAATGCACTGTCTTGAGAGTGTGTTGGAGACAGGGTTAATCTAGTGGTTAGGATCTGGAATGTACTGACTGAGAATGTGGTTGAGACAGGTTCAATCGAGTGGTTAGGATTTGGAATACACTGTCTGAGAGTGGGTAGAGACAGGGTCAGTCGAGTGGTTAGGATCTGGAATGCACTGTCAGAGAGTGTGGTGGAGACAGGGTCACTCGAGTGATTAGGATATGGAATGTACTGTCTGAGAGTGTGGTGGAGACAGGGTTAATCGAGGGGTTTGCATCTGGAATGCATTATCTGAGAGTGTGGTGGAGACAGGGTTAAACGAGTGGTTAGGATCTGGAATGCACTGTCTTGAGAGTGTTGTGGAGAAAGGGTCAATCGAGTGGTTAGTATCTGGAATGCACTGTCTTGAGAGTGTGGTGGAGACAGGGTCAATCAAGTGGTTAGGATCTGGAATGCACTGTCTGAGAGTGTGGTGGAGACAGGGTCAATCGAAAGGTTAGGCTCTGGAACACACTGTCTGCGAATGTGGTGGGACAGGGCTAAGCGAATGGTTAGGATCTGGAATCTACTGCCTGCATGTGTGGTGGCGACAGTGCCAATTGAGTGGTTAGGATCTGGAATGTACTGCCAAAGAGTGTGCGGGAGACAGATTCAATTGAGTTGTTTGGATCTGGAACCCACTGAGAGTGTGGTGTAGACAAGGCCAATCGAGTAGTTAGGGTCTGGAATGCACTGTCTTGAATGTGGTTGGAAACAGGTTCAATTGAATGGTTAGGATCTGGAATGCAATGCTTGTGAGTGTGGTGGAGACATGGTCAATCGAGAGGTTAGGATCTGAAATGCACAGTCTGAGAGTGTGGGGAGAGAGGGTCAATCGATTGATTAGGTTCTGGAATGCACTGTCTTGGGAGTGTTTAGGAGACTGGGTCAATCGAGTGGTTAGGATCTGGAATGCATTGCCTGAGAGTGTGCAGGAGACAGATTCAATTGAGTGGTTAGGAACTGGAATGCACTGTCTTGAGAGTGTGGTGGAGAGAAGGTCAATCGAGTGGTTAGGATCTGGGATGTACTGACTGAGAGTTTGGTGGAGACAGGGTCAATCGAGTGGTTAGGATCTGGTTTGCTCTCCCTGAGAGTGTGCTGGAGACAGATTCAATCGAGTGGTTTGGATCTGGAATGCACTGTCTAAGAGTGTGGTGGAGGCAGATTCAATCGAGTGGTTAGGAACTGGAATGCACTGTGTGAGAGTACGGAGGAGACAGGGACATTCGAGTGTTTCAGATCTGGAATGCACCGACTGAGAGTGTGGTGGAGACTGGTTCAATCGAGTGGTAAGGATCTGGAATACACTATCTGAGAGTGTGGTGGAAACAGAGTTAATCGAGTGGTTAGGATCTGGAATGCACTGTCTGAGAGTGTCATGGAGACATGGTGAATCGAGTGGTTAGGATCTTTTACGCACTGACTGAGATTGTGGTGGAGACAGGGTCAATCGAGTGCTTAGCATCTGGAACGCACCGTTTGAGAGTTTGGTGGAGACAGGGTCATTCGAGTGGCTAGGATCTGGAATGTACATTCTGAGAGTGTCATGGAGACAGGGTTAATCGAGTGGTTTGGATATGGAATTCTCTGTCTGAGATTGCGTGGGCGACAGTGCTAATCGAGTGGTTAGAATCTGGAATGCACTGTCTGAGATTGTGGTGGAGACAGCCTCAATCGAGTGGTTAGGCTCTGGAACGCACTGACTGAGAATGTGTTGGAGACAGGGTAAATCGAATGGTTAGGATCTGGAATCTACTGCCTGCGTGTGTGGTGGAGACAGGGCCAATTGAGTGGTTAGGATGTGGAACACTCTGAGATTGTGGTGGAGACAAGGCGAATCGAGTATTTAGGGTCTGGAATGCACTATTTGGGAGTGTGATGTAGACAGGTTCAATCGAGTGGTTAGGATCTGGAACGCACCGTTTGAGAGTTTGGTGGAGACAGGGTCATTCGAGTGGCTAGGATCTGGAATGTACATTCTGAGAGTGTCATGGAGACAGGGTTAATCGAGTGGTTAGGATCTGGAACGCACTGGCTGAGAGTGTGGTGGAGACAGGGTCAATCGTGTGGTTAGGATCTGGAACACGCTGACTGAGAATGTGGTGGAGACAGGGTCAATCGAATGGTTAGGAACTGGAATGCACTGTCTGCGAATGTGGTGGGATAGGTCTAATCGAATGGTTAGGAAGTGGAATCTATTGCCTCTGTGTGTGGTGGAGACAAGGCCACTTGAGTGGTTATGGTCTGGAATGTACTGCCAGAGAGTGTGCGGGAGACAGATTCAATTGAGTTGTTTGGATCTGGAGCACACTGAGAGTGTGGTGGAGACAAGGCCGATCGTGTAGTTAGGATCTGGAATGCACTGTCTTGAGTGTGGTGGAGACAGGTTCAATTGAATGGTTAGGATCTGTTATGCAATGCTTGAGAGTGTGGTGGAGACAGGGTCAATCGAGTTGTTAGGATCTGGAATGCACTGACTGGGAGTGTGGGGAGACAGGGTCAATCGAGTGATTACGGTCTGGAATGCACTGTCTTGGGAGTGTGTTGGAGACTGGGTCAATTGAGTAGTTAGCTTCTGAAACACACTGTCTGAGAGTGTGGTCGAGACAGGTTCAATCGAGTGGTTAGGATCTGGATTGCACTGCAAGAGAATGTGGGGAGACAGGGTAACACCAGTGGTTAGGATCTGGAATATACTCTCTGAGAGTGTGGTGGAGACAGGGTTAATCGAGTGATTAGGATCTGTAATGTACTGACTGAGAGTCTGGTGGAGACAGGGTCAATCAAGTGGTCTGGATCTGGAATGTATTGTCAGAGAGTTTGGTGGAGAGATGGTCAATCGAGTGGTTAGGATTTGGAACACACTGTATGTGAGTTTGGTGGAGACAGTATCAATCGAGTGGTTAGAATATGGAATGCACTGTCAGAGAGTGTCATGGAGACAGTGTCAATCGAGTGGTTAGGATCTGGAACGCACTGGCTGAGAGTGTGGTGGACACAGGGTCAATCGTGTGGTTAGGATCTGGAACACGCTGACTGAGAATGTGGTGGAGACAGGGCTAACTGAATGGTTAGGATCTGGAATGCACTGTCTGAGGGTGTGGTGGAGACAGGGTCAATCGAGTGGTTAGCTTCTGAAACACACTATCTGAGAGTGTGGTGGAGACAGGGTCACTTGTGTGTTTAGGATCTGGAATTTACTTTCTGAGAGTGAGGTGCAGACAGGGTCAATCGAATGGTTTGGATCTGGAATGCACTGTCTGAGAATGGGGTGGAGACAGGGTCAATCGAGTGGTTAGGATCTGGAATGCACTGTCTTGAGAGTGTCTTGGAGACAGGGTTAATCTAGTGGTTAGGATCAGGAATGTACTGACTGAGAATGTGGTTGAGATAGGTTCAATCGAGTGGTTAGGATTTGGAATACACTGTCTGAGAGTGGGTAGAGAAAGGGTCAATCGAGTGGTTAGCTTCTGGAATGCACTGTCAGAGAGTGTGGTGGAGACAGGGTCACTCGAGTGGTTAGGATATGGAATGTACTGTCTGAGAGTGTGGTGGAGACAGGGTTAATCGAGGGGTTTGCACCTGGAATGCATTATCTGAGAGTGTGGTGGAGACAGGGTTAATCGAGTGGTTAGGATCTGGAATGCACTGTCTTGAGAGTGTTGTGGAGAAAGGGTCAATCGAGTGGTTAGTATCTGGAATGCACTGTCTTGAGAGTGTGGTGGAGATAGGGTCAATCGAGTGGTTAGGACCTGGAATGTACTGACTGAGAGTGTGGTGGAGACAGGGTCAATCGAGTGGTTAGGATCTGGAATGCACTGTCTGAGAGTGTGGTGGAGATAGGGTCAATCGTGTGGTAAGGCTTTGGAACACACTGACTGAGAATGTGGTGGAGAAAGGGTCAATCGAATTGTTAGGAACTGGAACACACTGTCTGAGAGTGTGGTGGAGACAGGGCTAATCGAATGGTTAGGATCTGGAATCTACTGCCTGCATGTGTGGTGGCGACAGTGCCAATTGAGTGGTTAGGATCTGGATCGTACTGCCAAAGAGTGTGCGGGAGACAGATTCAATTGAGTTGTTTGGATCTGGAACACACTGAGAGTGTGGTGGAGACAAGACCAATCGAGTAGTTAGGGTCTGGAATGCAGTGTCTTGAGTGTGGTGGAGACAGGTTCAATTGAATGGTTAGGACCTGGAATGCAATGCTTGTGAGTGTGGTGGAGACAGGGTCAATTGAGAGGTTACGATCTGGAATGCACTGTCTTGAGTGTGGTGGAGACAGGTTCAATTGAATGGTTAGGACCTGGAATGCAATGCTTGTGAGTGTGGTGGAGACAGTGTCAATCGAGTGGTTAGGATCTGGAACGCACTGGCTGAGAGTGTGGTGGACACAGGGTCAATCGTGTGGTTAGGATCTGGAACACGCTGACTGAGAATGTGGTGGAGACAGGGCTAACTGAATGGTTAGGATCTGGAATGCACTGTCTGAGGGTGTGGTGGAGACAGGGTCAATCGAGTGGTTAGCTTCTGAAACACACTATCTGAGAGTGTGGTGGAGACAGGGTCACTTGTGTGTTTAGGATCTGGAATTTACTTTCTGAGAGTGAGGTGCAGACAGGGTCAATCGAATGGTTTGGATCTGGAATGCACTGTCTGAGAATGGGGTGGAGACAGGGTCAATCGAGTGGTTAGGATCTGGAATGCACTGTCTTGAGAGTGTCTTGGAGACAGGGTTAATCTAGTGGTTAGGATCAGGAATGTACTGACTGAGAATGTGGTTGAGATAGGTTCAATCGAGTGGTTAGGATTTGGAATACACTGTCTGAGAGTGGGTAGAGAAAGGGTCAATCGAGTGGTTAGCTTCTGGAATGCACTGTCAGAGAGTGTGGTGGAGACAGGGTCACTCGAGTGGTTAGGATATGGAATGTACTGTCTGAGAGTGTGGTGGAGACAGGGTTAATCGAGGGGTTTGCACCTGGAATGCATTATCTGAGAGTGTGGTGGAGACAGGGTTAATCGAGTGGTTAGGATCTGGAATGCACTGTCTTGAGAGTGTTGTGGAGAAAGGGTCAATCGAGTGGTTAGTATCTGGAATGCACTGTCTTGAGAGTGTGGTGGAGATAGGGTCAATCGAGTGGTTAGGACCTGGAATGTACTGACTGAGAGTGTGGTGGAGACAGGGTCAATCGAGTGGTTAGGATCTGGAATGCACTGTCTGAGAGTGTGGTGGAGATAGGGTCAATCGTGTGGTAAGGCTTTGGAACACACTGACTGAGAATGTGGTGGAGAAAGGGTCAATCGAATTGTTAGGAACTGGAACACACTGTCTGAGAGTGTGGTGGAGACAGGGCTAATCGAATGGTTAGGATCTGGAATCTACTGCCTGCATGTGTGGTGGCGACAGTGCCAATTGAGTGGTTAGGATCTGGATCGTACTGCCAAAGAGTGTGCGGGAGACAGATTCAATTGAGTTGTTTGGATCTGGAACACACTGAGAGTGTGGTGGAGACAAGACCAATCGAGTAGTTAGGGTCTGGAATGCACTGTCTTGAGTGTGGTGGAGACAGGTTCAATTGAATGGTTAGGACCTGGAATGCAATGCTTGTGAGTGTGGTGGAGACAGGGTCAATTGAGAGGTTACGATCTGGAATGCACTGTCTTGAGTGTGGTGGAGACAGGTTCAATTGAATGGTTAGGACCTGGAATGCAATGCTTGTGAGTGTGGTGGAGACAGGGTCAATTGAGAGGTTAGGATCTGGAATGCACAGTCTGAGATTGTGGGGAGAGAGGGTCAATCGATTGATTAAGGTCTGGAATGCACTGTCTTGGGAGTGTTTTGGAGACTGGGTCAATCGAGTGGTTAGGATCTGGAATGCATTGCCTGAGAGTGTGCAGGAGACAGATTCAATGGAGTGGTTAGGATCTGGAATGCAATGCTTGTGAGTGTGGTGGAGAGAAGGTCAATCGAGTGGTTAGGATCTGGAATATACTGACTGAGAGTCTGGTGGAGACAGGGTCAATCGAGTGGTTTGGATCTGGAATGCACTGTCTGTGAATGGAGGGAGAGACGGTCAATCGAGTGGTTAGATTCTGGAATGCACTGTCTTGAGATTGTGGTGGAAATAGGGTTAATCGAGAGGTTAGGATCTGGAATGCACTGTCTGAGATTGTGGTGGAGACAAGGTCAATCGATTGGTTAGGATCTGGAATTTACTGACTGAGGGTCTGGTGGAGACAGGGTCAATCGAGTGGTTAGGATCTGGAATGCACTGTGTGAGAGTGCGGAGGAGACAGGGACATTCGAGTGTTTCAGATCTGGAATGCACCGACTGAGAGTGTGGTGGAGACAGGTTCAATCGAGTGGTTAGGATCTGGAATACGCTATCTGAGAGTCTGGTGGAAACAGAGTTAATCGAGTGGTTAGAATCTGGAATGCACTGTCTGAGAGTGTCATGGAGACATGGTGAATCGAGTGGTTAGGAACTTTTACGCACTGACTGAGATTGTGGTGGTGACAGGGTCAAGTGAGTGGTTAGGATCTGGAATGCTCTGTCTTCAGAGTGTGTTGGAGAAGTCAATCGATTTGTTCGGATCTGGTGTGCACTGTCTTGAGAGTGGGTAGAGACAGGGTCAATCTAGTGGTTAGCGTCTGGAACGCACCGTTTGAGAGTTTGGTGGAGACAGGGTCATTCGAGTGGCTAGGATCTGGAATGTACATTCTGAGAGTGTCGTGGAGACAGGGTTAATCGAGTGGTTTGGAAATGGAATTCTCTGTCTGAGATTGATGGGGCGACAGTGCTAATCGAGTGGTTAGAATCTGGAATGCACTGTCTAAGAGTGTCATGGAGACAGGGTCAATCGAATGGTTAGGATCAGGAAAGCACTGATTGAGAGTGTGGTGGAGATAGGGTCAATCGTGTGGTTAGGCTCTGGCACATACTGACTGAGAATGTGGTGGAGACAGGGTCAAACGAATGGTTAGGAACTGGAACGCACTGTCTGCAAATGTGGTGGGATAGGTCTAATCGAATGGTTAGGATGTGGAATCTATTGCCTCTGTGTGTGGTGGAGACAAGGCCACTTGAGTGGATAGGATCTGGAATGTACTGCCAGAGAGTGTGCGGGAGACAGATTCAATTGAATTGTTTGGATCTGGAACACACTGAGAGTGTGGTGGAGACAAGGCCAATCGTGTAGTTAGGATCTGGAATGCACTGTCTTGAGTGTGGTGGAGACAGGTTCAATTGAATGGTTAGGATCTGGAATGCAATGCTTGAGAGTGTGGTGGAGACAGGGTCAATCGAGTTGTTAGGATCTGGAATACACTGTCTGAGAGTGTGAGGAGACAGGGTCAATCGAGTGATTAGGGTCTGGAATGCACTGTCTTGGGAGTGTGTTGGAGACTGGGTCAATCGAGTGGTTAGGATCTGGAATGCACTGTCTTGAGGGTGTGGTGGAGAAAGGGTCAATCGAGTGGTTAGGATCTGAAACACACTGTCTGAGAGTGTGGTGGAGACAGGGTCAATCTAGTGCTTAGGACCTGGAATGTACTGACTGAGAATGTGGTGGAGACAGGTTCAATCGAGTGGTTAGGATCTGGAATAAACTGTCTGAGAGTGGGTAGAGACAGAGTCAATCGAGTGGTTAGCATCTGGAACGCACTGTCTGAGATTGTGGTGGAGACAGGGTCACTCGAGTGGTTAGGATATGGAATGTACTGTCTGAGAGTGTGGTGGAGACAGGGTCAATCGAGTTGTTAGGATCTGGAATACACTGTCTGAGAGTGTGAGGAGACAGGGTCAATCGAGTGATTAGGGTCTGGAATGCACTGTCTTGGGAGTGTGTTGGAGACTGGGTCAATCGAGTGGTTAGCATCTGGAATGCACTGTCTTGAGGGTGTGGTGGAGACAGGGTCAATCGAGTGGTTATCTTCTGAAACACACTGTCTGAGAGTGTCGTGGAGACAGGGTCACTCGTGTGGTTAGGATCTGGAATTTAATGACTGAGAGTGTGGTGGAGACAGGGTCACTCGTGTGGTTAGGATCTGGAATTTACTGACTGAGAGTGTGGTGGAGACAGGGTCAATTGAGTGGTTAGCTTCTGAAACACACTGTCTGAGAGTGTGGTCGAGACAGGTTCAATCGAGTGGTTAGGATCTGGATTGCACCGTCTTGAGAGTGTGTTGGAGACAGGGTCAATCTAGTGGTTAGGATCTGGAATGTACTGACTGAGAATGTGGTGGAGACAGGCTCAATCGAGTGGTTAGGATCTGGAATGTACTGACTGAGAGTCTGGTGGAGACAGGGTCAATCAAGTGGTTTGGATCTGGAATGTATTGTCAGAGAGTTTGGTGGACGATGGTCAATCGAGTGGTTAGGATTTGGAAGACACTGTCTGAGAGTTTGGTGGAGACAGTTTAATTGAGTGGTTAGGATCTGGAATGCACTGTCTGAGAGTGTGGGAGAGACAGGGTTAATCGAGTGGTTAGGATCTGGAATGCACCGTCTTGAGAGTGTGTTGGAGACAGGGTCAATCGAGTGGTTAGGATCTGGAATGTACTGACTGAGAATGTGGTGGAGACAGGCTCAATCGAGTGGTTAGGATCTGGAATAAACTGTCTGAGAGTGGGTAGAGACAGAGTCAATCGAGTGGTTAGCATCTGGAACGCACTGTCTGAGAGTGTGGTGGAGACAGGGTCACTCGAGTGGTTAGGATGTGGAATGTACTGTCTGAGAGTGTGGTGGAGACAGGGTTACTCAATTGGTTTGCATCTGGAATGCACTGTCTTGAGAATGTGCTGCAGAAAGGGTTAATCAAGTGGTTAGGATCTGGAATGCACTTTCTTGAGAGTGTGCTGGAGATAGGGTCAATGAGTGGTTAGGACCTGGAATGTACTGACTGAGAGTGTGGTGGAGACAGATTCAATCGATTGGTTAGGATCTGGAATGCACTGTCAGAGATTGTCATGGAGACAGGGTCATTCGAGTGGTTTTTATCTGGAACGCACTGACTGAGAGTGTGGTGGAGACAGGGTCAATCGAGTGGTTAGGATCTGGAATGCACTGTCTGAGAGTGTGGTGGAGATAGGATCAATCGTGTGGTTCTGCTCTGGAATACACTGACTGAGAATGTGGTGGAGACAGGGTCAATCGAATGGTTAGGATCTGGAATCTACTGCCTCTGTGTGTGGTGGTGACAGTGCCAATTGAGTGGTTAGGATCTGGAATGTACTGCTTGTGAGTGTGGTAGAGACAGGGTCAATCGAGTGATTTTGGTCTGGAATGCACTGTCTTGGGAGTGTGTTGGAGACTGGGTCAATCGAGTGGTTAGGATCTGGAATGCACTGTCTTGAGGGTGTGGTGGAGAAAGGGTCAATCGAGTGGTTAGGATCTGAAACACACTGTCTGAGAGTGTGGTGGAGACAGGGTCAATCTAGTGCTTAGGACCTGGAATGTACTGACTGAGAATGTGGTGGAGACAGGTTCAATCGAGTGGTTAGGATCTGGAATAAACTGTCTGAGAGTGGGTAGAGACAGAGTCAATCGAGTGGTTAGCATCTGGAACGCACTGTCTGAGATTGTGGTGGAGACAGGGTCACTCGAGTGGTTAGGATATGGAATGTACTGTCTGAGAGTGTGGTGGAGACAGGGTTACTCAAGTGGTTTGCATCTGGAATGCACTGCCTTGAGAGTGTGGTGCAGAAAGGGTTAATCAAGTGGTTAGGATCTGGAATGCACTGTCTTGAGAGTGTGCTGGAGATAGGGTCAATCGAGTGGTTAGGACTGGAATGTACTGACTGAGAGTGTGGTGGAGACAGATTCAATCGCTTGGTTAGGATCTGGAATGCACTGTCAGAGATTGTCATGGAGACAGGGTCAATCGAGTGGTTTTTATCTGGAACGCACTGACTGAGAGTGTGGTGGAGACAGGGTCAATCGAGTGGTTAGGATCTAGAATGCACTGTCTGAGAGTGTGGTGGAGATAGGATCAATCGTGTGGTTCGGCTCTGGAACACACTGGCTGAGAATGTGGTGGAGACAGGGTCAATCGAATGGTTTGGAACTGGAACACACTGTCTGCGATGTTGTGGGACAGGGCTAATCGAATGGTTAGGATCTGGAATCTACTGCATCTGTGTGTGGTGGCGACAGTGCCAATTGAGTGGTTAGGATCTGGAATGTACTGCCAGAGAGTGTGCGGGAGACAGATTCAATTGAGTTGTTTGGATCTGGAACACACTGAGAGTGTGGTGGAGAAAAGGCCAATCGTTTAGTTAGGGTCTGGAATGCACTGTCTGAGATTGTGGGGAGACACGGTCAGTTGAATGGTTAGGATCTGGAATGCAATGCTTGTGAGTGTGGTGGAGACAGGGTCAATCGAGTGATCATGGTCTGGAATGCACTGTCTTGGGAGTGTGTTGGAGACTGGGTCAATCGAGTGGTTAGCTTCTGAAACACACTGTCTGAGAGTGTGGTGGAGACACGGTCAATCTAGTTGTTTGGATCTGGAATGTACTGACTGAGAATGTGGTGGAGACAGGCTCAATCGAGTGGTTAGGATCTGGAATAAACTCTCTGAGAGTGGGTAGAGACAGAGTCAATTGAGTGGTTAGCTTCTGGAACTCACTGTCTGAGAGTGTGGTGGAGACAGGGTCACTCGAGTGGTTAGGATATGGAATGTACTGTCTGAGAGTGTGGTGGAGACAGGGTTACTCAAGTGGTTTGCATCTGGAATGCACTGCCTTGAGAGTGTGGTGCAGAAAGGTTTAATCAAGTGGTTACGATCTGGAATGCACTGTCTTGAGAGTTTGCTGGAGATAGGGTCAATCGAGTGTATAGGACCTGGTATGTACTGACTGAGAGTGTGGTGGAGACAGGGTCAATCGATTGGTTAGGATCTGGAATGCACTGTCAGAGATTGTCATGGAGACAGGGTCAATCGAGTGGTTTTTATCTGGAACGCACTGACTGAGAGTGTGGTGGAGGCAGGGTCAATCGAGTGGTTAGGATCTGGAATGCACTGTCTGAGAGTGTGGTGGAGATAGGATCAATCGTGTGGTTAGGCTCTGGAACACACTGACTGAGAATGTGGTGGAGACAGGGTCAATCAAATGGTTAGGAACTGGAACACACTGTCTGCGATGTGGTGGGACAGGGCTAATCGAATGGTTAGGATCTGGAATCTACTGCCTCTGTGTGTAGTGGCGACAGTGCCAATTGAGTGGTAAGGATCTGGAATGTACTGCCAGAGAGTGTGCGGGAGACAGATTCAATTGAGTTGTTTGGATCTGGAACACACTGAGAGTGTGGTGGAGACAAGGCCAATCGTGTCGTTAGGGTCTGGAATGCACTGTCTGAGAGTGTGGAGAGACAAGGTCAATTGAATGGTTAGGATCTGGAATGCAATGCTTGTGAGTCTGGTGGAGACAGGGTCAATCGAGTGATTAGGATCTGGAATGCACTGTCTTGAGGGTGTGGTGGAGACAGGGTCAATCGAGTGGTTAGCTTCTGAAACACATTGTCTGAGAGTGTGGTGGAGACAGGGTCAATCGAGTGGTTTTAATCTGGAATGCACTGTCTGAGAGTGTGGTGGAGACAGGTTCAATTGAGTGGTTAGGATCTGGAATGCACTGTCTGTGAATGTAGGGAGACAGGGTCAATCGAGTGGTTAGGTTCTGGAATGCACTGTCTGAGAGTATGGTGGAGACAGGATTAATCGAGTGGTTAGAATCTGAAATGCACTGTCTTGAGATTGTGATGGAGATAGGGTTAATCGAGAGATTAGGATCTGGAATGCACGGTCTGAGAGTGTCATTGGGACAGGGTCAATCGTGTGGTTAGGCTCTGGAATGCACTGTCTGAGAGTGTGCTGGAGATAGGGTCAATCGTGTGGTTAGGCTCTGAAACAAACTGACTGAGAATGTAGTGGAGACAGGGTCAATCGAATGGTTAGGAACTGGAACGCACTGTCTGTGACTGTGGTGGTACAGGGCTAATCGAATGGTTAGGATCTGGAATCTACTGCCTCTGTGTGTGGTGGCGACAGGGCCAATTGAGTGGTTAGGATCTGGAATGTACTGCCAGAGAGTGTGCGGGAGTCAGATTCAATTGAGTTGTTTGGATCTGGAACACACTGAGAGTGTGGTGGAGACAGGTTCAATTGAATGGTTAGGATCTGGAATGCAATGCTTGAGAGTGTGGTGGAGAGAGGTTCAATCAAGTGGTTTGGATCTGGAATGTATTATCAGAGAGTTTGGTGGAGAGATGGTCAATCGAGTGGTTAGGATTTGGAACACACTGTCTGAGAGTTTGGTGGAGACAGTTTCAATTGAGTGGTTAGGGTCTGGAATGCACTGACTGTGAATTTGGTTGAGACAGGTTCAATCGAGTGGTTAGGATCTGGAAAACACTGTCTGAGAGTGGGTACGGACAGGGTCAATCAAGTGGTTAGCCTCTGGAATGCACTGTCTGAGAGTGTGGTGTAGACAGGGTCACTCGAATGGTTAGGATATGGAATGTACTGTCTGAGAGTGTGGTGGAGACAGGGTTACTCAAGTGGTTTGCATCTGGAATGCACTGTCTGAGAGTGTGGTGGAGACAGAGTTAATCGAGTGGTTAGGACCTGGAATGTACTGACTGAGAGTGTGGTGGAGACTGGTTCAATCGAGTGGTTAGGCTCTGGAATGCACTGACTGAGAATGTGTTGGAGACAGGGCAAATCGAATGGTTAGGATCTGGAATCTACTGCCTGCGTGTGTGGTGGAGACAGGGCCAATTGAGTGGTTAGGATGTGGAACACTCTGAGATTGTGGTGGAGACAAGGCGAATCGAGTAGTTAGGGTCTGGAATGCACTATCTGGGAGTGTGATGTAGACAGGTTCAATCGAGTGGTTTGGATCTGGAATGCCCTGTCTTGAGAGTGTGGTGGAGACAGGGTCAATCGAGTGGTTAACGTCTGGAATGCACTGTCTGAGAGTATGGGGAGACAGGGTCAATCGAGTGGTTAGGGTTTGGAATGCACCGTCTTGAGAGTTTGTTGGAGACAGGGTCAATTGATAGTTTAGGATCTGGAATGCACTGTATTGAGATTGTGTTGGAGACTGGGTCAATCGAGTGGTTAGCGTCTGAAACGCACTCTCTGCGAGGGTGGTGGAGACAGGGTCAATCGAGTGGTTAGGATCTGGAATGCACTGTCTGAGTGTGTGGTGGAGATAGGATCAAACGTGTGGTTAGGCTCTGGAACACACTGACTGAGAGTGTGCTGGAGACAGGGTCAATCGAAAGGTTAGGAACTGGAACACACTGTCTGCGAATGTGGTGGAGACAGGGTCAATCGAGTGGTTAGGATCTGGAATGGACTGTCTTAGAGTGTGGTGTAGACAGGGTCACTCGAATGGTTAGCATATGGAATGTACTGTCTGAGAGTGTGGTGGAGACAGGGTTACTCAAGAGGTTTGCATCAGGAATGCACTGAATGAGAGTGTGGTGGAGACAGGGTTAATCGAGTGGTTAGGATCTGGAATGCACTGTCTTGAGAGTGTGGTGCAGAAAGGGTTAATCAAGTGGTTAGGAACTGGAATGCACTGTCTTGAGAGTGTGATGCAGAAAGGGTTAATCAAGTGGTTAGGATCTGGAATGCACTTTCTTGAGAGTGTGCTGGAGATAGGGTCAATCGAGTGGTTAGCACCTGGAATGTACTGACTGAGAGTGTGGTGGAGACAGATTCAATCGATTGGTTAGGATCTGGAACGCACTGTCAGAGATGGTCATGGAGACAGGGTCAATCGAGTGGTTTTAATCTGGAACGCATTGGCTGAGAGTGTGGTGGAGACAGGGTTAATCGAGTGGTTAGGATCTGGAATGCACTGTCTTGAGAGTGTGGTGCAGAAAGGGTTAATCAAGTGGTTAGGATCTGGAATGCACTGTCTTGAGAGTGTGATGCAGAAAGGGTTAATCAAGTGGTTAGGATCTGGAATGCACTTTCTTGAGAGTGTGCTGGAGACAGGGTCAATCGAGTGGTTTTAATCTGGAACGCATTGGCTGAGAGTGTGGTGGAGACAGGGTCAATCGAGTGGTTAGGATCTAGAATGCACTGTCTGAGAGTGTGGTGGAGATAGGATCAAACGTGTGGTTAGGCTCTGGAACACACTGACTGAGAATGTGGTGGAAACAGGGTCAATCGAAAGGTTAGGAACTGGAACACACTGTCTGCGAATGCGGTGGAGACAGGGTCAATCGAATGGTTAGGATCTGGAATCTACTGCCTCTGTGTGTGGTGGCGACATTGCCAATTGAGTGGTTAGGATCTGGAATGTACTGCCAGAGAGTGTGCGGGAGACAGATTCAATTGAGTTGTTTGGATCTGGAACACACTGAGAGTGTGGTGGAGAAAAGGCCAATCGAGTAGTTAGGGTCTGGAATGCACTGTCTTGAGTGTGGTGGAGACAGGTTCAATTGAATGGTTAGGACCTGGAATGCAATGCTTGTGAGTGTGGTGGAGACAAGGTCAATTGAGTGGTTAGGATCTGGAATGCACTGTCTGAGAGTGTGGGGAGACAGTGTCAATCGAGTGATTACGGTCTGGAATGCACTGTCTTGGGAGTGTGTTGGAGACTGGGTCAATCGAGTGGTTAGCATCTGGAATGCACTGTCTTGAGGGTGTGGTGGAGACAGGGTCAATCGATTGGTTATCTTCTGAAACACACTGTCTGAGAGTGTGGTGGAGACAGGGTCACCCGTGTGGTTAGGATCTGGAATTTACTGACTGGGAGTGTGGTGGAGACAGGGTCAATCGAGTGTTTAGCTTCAGAAACACAGTGTCTGAGAGTGTGGTGGAGACAGGTTCAATCGAGTGGTTAGGATCTGGAATGCACTGTCTGAGAATATGGGGAGACAAGGTCACTCCAGTGGTTAGGATCTGGAATATACTCTCTGAGAGTGTGGTGGAGACAGGGTTAATCGAGTGGTTAGGATCTGGAATGTACTGACTGAGAGTCTGGTGGAGACAGGGTCAATCAAGTGGTTTGGATCTGGAATGTATTGTCAGAGAGTTTGGTGGAGAGATGGTCAATCGAGTGGTTAGGATTTGGAACACACTGTCTGAGAGTTTGGTGGAGACAGTTTCAATTGAGTGGTTAGGATCTGGAATGCACTGTCTCAGAGTGTGGGAGAGAAAGGGTTAATCGAGTGGTTAGGTTCTGGAATGTACTGACTGAGAATGTGGTGGAGACATGTTCAATCGAGTGGTTAGGATCTGGAATACACTGTCTGAGAGTGGGTAGAGACAGGGTCAATCGAGTCGTTAGCATCTGGAATGCACTGTCTGAGAGTGTGGTGTAGACAGAGTCACTCGAATGGTTAGGATATGGAATGTACTGCCTGAGAGTGTGGTGGAGACAGGGTTACTCAAGTGGTTTGCATCTGGAATGCACTGTCTGAGAGTGTGGTGGAGACAGAGTTAATCGAGTGGTTAGGACCTGGAATGTACTGACTGAGAGTGTGGTGGAGACTGGTTCAATCGATTGGTTAGGATCTGGAATGCACTGTCAGAGATTGTCATGGATAAAGGGTCAATCGAGTGGTTTTTATTTGGAACGCACTGGCTGAGAGTGTGGTGGAGACAGGGTCAATCGAGTGGTTAGGATCTGGAATGCACTGTCTGAGAGTGTGGTGGAGATAGGATCAATCGTGTGGTTAGGCTCTGGAACACACTGACTGAGAATGTGGTGGAGACAGGGTCAATCGAATGGTTAGGAACTGGAACACACTGTCTGAGAGTGTGGTGGAGACAGGGCTAATCGAATGGTTAGGATCTGGAATCTACTGCCTCTGTGTGTGGTGGCGACAGTGCCAATTGAGTGGTTAGGATCTGGAATGTACCGCCAGAGAGTCTGCGGGAGACAATTCAATTGAGTTGTTTGGATCTGGAACACACTGAGAGTGTCGTGGAGACAAGGCCAATCGAGTAGTTAGGTTCTGGAATGCACTGTCTGAGAGTGTGGGTAGACAGGGTCATTCGAGTCGTTAGGGTCTGGAATGCACTGTCTGAGAGTGTGTTGGAGACAGGGTCAATCGAGTGGTTTGGATCTGGAATGCCCTGTCTTGAGAGTGTGGTGGAGACAGGGTCAATCGAGTGGTTAACGTCTGGAATGCACTGTCTGAGAGTGTGGGGAGACAGGGTCAATCGAGTGGTTAGGGTCTGGAATGCACCGTCTTGAGAGTTTGTTGGAGACAGGGTCAATTGATAGTTTAGGATCTGGAATGCACTGTATTGAGATTGTGTTGGAGACTGGGTCAATCGAGTGGTTAGCGTCTGGAACGCACTCTCTGCGAGTGTGGTGGAGACAGGGTCAATTGAGTGGTTAGGATCTGGAATGCACTGTCTGAGTGTGTGGGGTGATAGTGTCAATCGATTGGTTAGAGTCTGGAATGCACTGTCTTGCGGATGTGTTGGAGACAGGGTCAATCGAGTGGTTAGGATCTGGAGTGCACTTTCTTGAGAGTGTGGTGGAGACAAGGCCAAATGAGTGGTTAAGATCTGGAATGAACTGTCTGAGGGTGTGGTGGAGACACGGTCTTTAGAGTGGTTAGCATCTGGAATGCACTGTCTGAGAGTGTGGTGGAGACTGGGTCAATCGAGTGGTTAGGTTCTGGTACGCACTGTCTGACAGTGTAGTGGAGACAGGGTCAATTGAGTGATTAAGATGTGGAACACACTGTCTGAGAGTGTGGTGGAGGCAGGGTCAATCGTGGCTTTCAAAACAAAATTGGATAATAGCCTGAAGAGAATAGATTTGCAGGACTAAAGGGTACGTGTCTCGGAGTGGGTCTAGCTGAGTTGCACTTGTGAAGAGCTGGCATGGACATGTTGGACTAAATGGAGTCCTCCTGCACTGTAACCAATCTACAATTCGACATGCATGAGTGCATATCGTGTGGAACACTGCACACAATATACAACATGCAGGCCAGTATCTCTGTGCACCACTGCTCTTTTTGCTACCCTGATGCCTCCATTCTCTTTCTGTACAATTCTGTAGACACCCTCCCTTCTCAGTCGCACTCCCACAGTTCCCCACTGCAAGAACTGAATTAGTTAGCCCCTCCCTTCAATGAGAATTTGGTACATTTCTCAACGGCTGCGTTTCTTCATAGCCACTTACCTCCGATGCTGCTTCTCCAGAGCAGCTCCAAGCTTCCCCTCTGTGGTGTTCTGAAGTTGTGCAATTCCTGTTGGACCTCCTGTAAGATCCCCCAAATTGTTCACACCACATTTGCATTTTCAGGGAATACTTGTTGACTTCTTGGCATTTGCTTTGTGCCAAACATTTGCTTGTGGTTTCCTTCTTACCACAGCGATGGATGCATTTATGGCCTGGATGAACTTTTGTCACCATTGACTGAGCCATTCGACACAGATGTTGGGCACCAATTGACTAAGTGAATAAACTTTGATATACCATTAGCTGCTGCGAAAGGTTAATGGGTCGTTTATTACAGAGCTGGTGCCTCATTTCTTTCTGCAGCCCCCAAACGAAATAGCTTTCTGACAAGTTATGTTGCCAAAACTGTACATTTCTACACTGTCATTGGAGGTTTTACATTACACTGAGAAACAAACACACCTCCATGGAACATGTAATCCATACAGAATAAATACCTTTCTACACTCCCCCCAAAATCCTTAGTCACAATGACTTTCTTATGAAGGACACCAAATGCCATGGTAACCAGTTCAATGGCTCCTCATGTAGGCCGAGCTTCTGTCTTCAGTCAAATAGAAGCCAATCAAACTGGAATTCAAGGTAAATTTGAACTCCATAATCTTGAGCGATTGATATTGAACATATCACTTACCTCCACATGGTAATTAATACCTTAGCCATCTGCTGTCTGCCTTTTCTGCTTGAGAAATCTCACAGAGTACGTTTCAACAGGAGCACTCTAGGGCTATTTTCTTCTCTGAGTGTTGAACTCATGTTTGAATCAAAGCCAAACCTCTGCACTCGGGTAGCTTTTGAAGACTTAAAGTGAAATGAGTGAAGGCATATGGAATGCTCTCCTTCATTGGCAGAGGTATAGAATATAAAAGTAAGGATATAATGTTGGAATTGTATAAAACACTGGTGAGGCCACAGCTGGAGTATTGTGTGCAGTTCTGGTCACCACATTACAGGAAGGAGGTAATAGCTCTGGAGAGAGTGCAGAGGAGGTTTACAAGAATGTTGCCAGGGTTAGAAAAAGAAGAGAGATTGGTTAGGTTGGGATTATTTTCCTTCGAACAAAGAAGGCTGAGATGTGTCTTGATTGAGGTGTACAAAGTTATGAGGGGAAATAGATAGAGTGGACAGGATAAAGTTGTTTCCCTTGTTGGAGAAGTCTAGAACCAGGGGACATAGATTCAAGATAAGTGGCAGAAGGTGTAGGGGGGACATGAGGAAGAACTTTTTTACACAGAGGGTAGTGGGTGTCTGGAACTCGCTGCCCAAGTTGGTGGTAGAGGTAGAAACTCTAAACTCTTTTAAAAATTACCTGGATCTGCACCTTAAGTGCTGTAAACTGCAGGGCTATGGGCCGGGTGCAGGAAGGTGGGGTTAGATAGGGCACCTGGGTGTCCTCGGGCCGGCATGGACAAGATGGGCTGAATGGCCTCCTTCTGTGCTGTAACTTTTCTATGGTTCTAAGAGTTTCAGCAGACTTAGCCCCTCCCCAACTGGGCACATACCCAGATGAGAAATACTGCCTCCCGGTTGACTTTGACTCATCAGTTTCCCCAGGAAAGCCTCGAGGGCTGTTGGCATTGCCAAGCAGGAAGTTCCATGTGGGTTAACGTTGAGATGTTTCGCTGGAGCTCAGGGGTTGTACAGCAGGAATGTTAAACTGCATGAAGGGCCCAACCCGGGACTCCATGATGCTAGAAGGGGGATGCACTAAAACCACGCGTCAAATGCATTCAAACATAGGGCAGGACTTTTCAGTCTGTGTGTGTTTGGGGGGGTGGCGGTGGGTGGGGCTGGGCCCGACGTCATCGCACTGAGTTGCGATATTTCGTTCGGCGGATGTCCGCCGATATGTGAACAGCCTTTTAAGGCCATTCAGGAAGCGATTGATGTAATTGTTAATGCTGCCCGTCCAATCTTAAGGTCGGCAGGGTGGATGCTGAGAGGGTGTTTCCCTTTGTGGGGGGAGTCCAGAACCGGGGGCCACGGTTTAAAAATAAGGGGTATCCCATTTAAGACGGAGATGAGGAGGAATTTCCTCTCTCCGTGGGTCGCTAATCTTTGGAACTCTCTTCCACAGAGAGCAGTGGAGGCAGGGTCGTTGAATATATTCAGGGCTGAGTTAGACAGACTTTTGATTGACAAAGGGAGTCAAAGGTTATGGGGGCTGCAGACAGGAAAGTAGAGTGAAGACCACAATCAGATCAGCCATGGACCTATTGAATGGTGCCGGATAGCCTACTCCTTGCCTGGTGGTACAGAGCTTGAATATCACCGAAAAGAGAGGCACATCGCCATAGCTTCCCATCAGGACAAATGCAAGAATACCAAATTTCAAACACTCAATAATATATACCACAAGAGAAAAGGGTGCTGATTGGTTGGCAAGTTGGCTCCGATTGGCTGAGGTGTTGCCATAGAGAAAGCAACAAGAACTATAGGTTCTCCAAGCTCCCTGGGTAATTCAAAAAAGGTGCAACACTAGAATGTATTCCTTTTGTTTGCAGAGATCAGGTCCCAGTGTGCAAAACATAATTTTACAACATATGCCACACTACTAATGGGCTTGCTTAATGTTTTCCTGGTTGGTCTTCCTGATTTGAGCTTGAGGTGAATAAGTCTCCCTTGGCCAGGCTAGACTTTTCCCCCAGACATACCGTTAAGCAACACCTTGACTTTAAAATTCTCATCCTTGTTTTCAAATCCACCCATGGCCTCGCCTCTCCCTATCTCTAGAATCCCTCTAGCTCCAGTCTCCGAGATCTCTGCTCTCCTCTAATTCCGGCCTCTTGAGCGTCCCCGATTTTAATCACTCCACCATTGGTGGCTGTGCCTTCAGCTGCCGGGGCCTTAAGCTCTGGAATTCCCTCCCTAAACCTCTCTGCCTTTCCCTCCCCCTTTAAGGCCTTCCTTAAAACCTACCTCTTTGCTTTGGTCATTTTCCCGAATATCCCCTTGTGTGGCTCCGTGTTATGTTTTGCTTCTTAGGGCGTTAAAGGTGCTATATAAATGTCAGTTGTTGTTATTATAGCTGGCTGCCAACACGCCCAGGTCCCCTTTTTGTCATTTTCTCTCTGTCTCTAGCCAATGAGAGTGCTATTCCTCTGACCTCTTCTCCATTCAAAGATAGACGAGTCAGCCTGTCGATAAATTACCGTGCAAGATTAACCACCTCCTGCTGGTCCCTGGACAAATAGGAGGCACCTGGCTTATTCTGTCCCAGGATGAGGCAATTGAATCTCATCGTCTTCAGTTTGAAGTAAATGGTGGGCCTTGGCTCACCCAGCTTTGATACACACCTTTAACATGTGCGGCCTGTAGCTTTTTACAAATAAATCCGTGTGAGTTCATAACTCATTTCCAAATCCTATGTACAAAGGAGAATAATCATTAGAAGCCCCAAAGCGCGAGCAGCTGTCTGTCCACACAAGCTGGACTGGGGGCAGTCTAGGCTCTAAACCTTCGGAAGGCCTTGGAGCGAGTGCAAGGGTTAAATTATGAGGAGCGATTACACAAACCACAGTTGCATTCCCTGGGATTTAAAAGGTTAAGGAGCATTTTGGTAGAAGCTTACAACATATCAAGGGGAACAGATAGTGGGTAAACCACCTCTGCTGGTAGGGAGTCTCAGGCTTGGGGGTATAGTCTAAAAATTAGCACCACCCCAGTCGGTTGTGTTCACCTTCAGACTGGCACATAAACTGGGTTACAATACCAACAGGTGAAAACATCAAGGTTTAACACAACCACAAAGTCAAGCTGTACAAGGAGCAATGCAAAATGGTGGTGCCCACATGGGAAGAGGCTCCCAGCCACAAGGGGGCAATAATATAGAGTGGCCCTAGACCTTTAGGGAGTGAAAATAGAAAGGGTTGAAAGGGGTTTAAAAATCTCTTCTGCAAATGGCAATTGGGGCTAGGTCCATTCATTTTAAATCGAAGATTTATACATTTTTGTTAACAAAAGAAAGGAAGGTTATGGTTAGGTCATTAGGTCACAGGTCAGCTATGGTCTCATTGAATGGCAGGGCAGGCTTGGGGGCAAGATGTCCTCCTCTTGTTCCTGTATTCCAATGTTCCCAACCGAACAAAGGAGGTACGAGAACAATAGAGGCTATCTATTCTTCCAAAAAGGCTCGACAGGTAACTCTAGCTCTGGTGGGAGGGGCCATTCTGCTTAAATATATTTCTTATGACAGAGAACATACAGTCTGCAGAAAAGACCTGGTGTGGGGGGGTGGTGTGTGTGTGTGTGTGTGTGCATGTGGCGGGGGGAGGGGGTGGGGTGTGTGTGTGTGCATGTTGGGGGGTGTGTGTGTGCGTGTGTGCATGTGGGGGGATGGTGTGTGTGTATAGGGGAGGCACAGAGTGAGTGTTGAGAAATACAGACTTGTGAAATTACTAATACAGAGAACACAGTAAGCTGGAGAAATGGCTGGAAACATCAAGTGAGGCACTTGTAAGAGGACAAGGTGTTGTTAGAACCCCATGGTATTCTGACAAAACCCTAATGTAGTCCTGACATTTTCACTTAAAACCTCTGTGGCTATCTTGATTCAGTGATGCAAATTATAGAGTCAATCCCGGCCCCAAACTCTTCAAATGATTCCTGCGAGCTGACTCCTGGGCCAGCAGCCCAGCTCATTGCAGGAACTAGAGTGCACAAAAGCGAGTGCCACTCTATCCTGTTGGTGAGTGCAACTGTCAACACGAGATCAATAGAAATGTCAGCGCCTCAGCCCATCTCACTCATCAGAGGTTTCCATAGTGCTAGCATGGCAACACTGAGGCATTTCATGTTGGTTTGAAGACTCCTTTCAACCATAAGACGTAGGAGCAGAAGTAGGCCATTTGGCCCATCGAATCTGCTCCGCCATTCAATGAGATCATGGCTGATCTGATAATCCTCAATTCCACTTTCCTGCCTTTTCCCCGTAGCCCTTGATTCCCTTACTGATTAAAAATCTGTCTATCTCAGCTTTGAATATATTAATGACCCAGCCTCTACAGCCCTCTGCGGTAAAGAATTCCACAGATTCACTACCCTCCGAGAGAAGAAATTCCTCCTCATCTCTGTCTTAAGTGGGTGCCCCCTTACTCTGAGATTATGCCCTCTGGTCTTAGACTCTCCCACAAGGGGAAACAACCTCTCAGCATCTACCCTGTCAAGCCCCTTAAGAATTTTACATGTTTCAATAAGGTCACCTCTCATTCTTCTAAACTCCAATGAGTACAGGCCCAACCTACTCAACCTCTCCTCATAAGAAAATCCCTCCCTATCCGGGATCAACCTAGTGAGCCTTCTCTGGATGCCTCTAATGCTAATATATCTTTCCATAGATAAGGGGACCAAAATTGTTCACAGTGTTCTAGGTGTGGTCTAACTAGTGCCTTTGTATTGTTTTAGCAAGACTTCCCTAATTTTATACTCCATTCCCTTTGGAATAAAGGCCAACATTCCATTTGCCTTCCTTATTACCTGTTGAACTTGTATGCTAGCTTTTTGGGATTCATGCACAAAGTCTCTGAAATCCCTCTCCAGCTTTCTGCAGTCTTTCTCCATTTAAATAATATTCAGCTCCCCTATTCTTCCTGCTAAAGTGCATAACCTCACATTTTCCCACATTATATTCCATCCGTCAAGTTTTTGCCCACTCACTTAACCTGTCTCTATCCCTCTGTAGACTCCTCACCACTTGCCCTCCCACCTATTTTTGTATTATCCGCAAATGTGGTGATAATACATTTACTTCCCTCATCTAAGTCATTAATATACATTGTAATTTATTTGTGGACCCAGCACTGATCCCTGTGGCACTCCACTAGTTACAGTTTGCCATCCTGAAAATGACCCCCTTATCCCTACTCTCTGTCTTCTATTAGTTAGCCAATTCTCTATCCATGCTAATATACTACCCCTAACACCATGGGCTCTTATCCTATTAAATAGCCTTATGTGTGGTACCTCATGGAATGCCTTTTGGAGATCCTAATATATTACATCTACTGGTTCCCCTTTATGTATCCTATTTGTTACCTCCTCAAAGAATTCTAATAAATTTGTTAGGCATGATTTCCCCTTCATGAAGCCATGCTGACTCTGCTTGATTAAATTATGTATTTCTAAATACTCTGCTATTACATCCTTTATAAAAGACTCCAACATTTTTCCGATGACAGATGTTAAGCCAACTGGCCTATAGCTACCTGTTTTTGTCTCCCTCCTTTTTTGAATAAAAAGGGAGGGAGACAAAAAACATTGGCCATTCTCCAATCCTCTGGGACTTTTCCAGAATCTAAGGATTCTTGGAAGATTACCACCTGTGCATCCACTATCTCTGTAGCTACTTCCTTTAATATCCTAGGATGCAACCCATCAGGTCCAGGGGACTTATCAGCCTTTAGCCCCATTAGTTTCCTTCGTACTTTTTCTTTAGTGATAGTTATTGTACTTATTTACTGCCCCAGCCCCCCTTTTGCCCATTGAGTTTTTAGTATTTTTGGAATGCTATTAGTGTCTTCTACAGTGAAGACTGAAGCAAAGTATTTATTCAACTCCCCTGCCACTTCCTGGTTCCCAATTATTATTTGCCCAGCCTCATTCTCTGAGGGGCCTATGTTTGCTTTGGCCTCTCTCTTCCTTTTTGTATATTTAAAGGAGCTCTCACTGTTCATTTTTATGTTACTTGCTAGCTTACCCTCATAGTTTATTTACTCCCTCTTTCAGTGGGATTTTCCATACCCACCCGCTGATGGGATCTTTTGGTCCCGCTGCAAGTCAATGGACTTCTGGCTGGGGCACCGCCTCTCCCATGGGGTGTCCCGCCCATGACGAGGCTGGAAAATCCCGGCCTTTTTTTTTGGTCATCTTTCATTGGTTTTTAGAACTTTCCCAATTCTCTGGCTTACCACTAATCTTTGCCACATTGTGTGCTTTTCATTCAATTTGATACTATCCTTAACTCCCTTGGTTAACCTGGTTGGTTTATCCCCTTCCTACAATCCTTCTTCCTCACTGGGATATATCTTTGTTGAGAATCATGAACTATTTTCTTAAATGTCTGCCATTGTTCATCAACTCTTTCTGCTAAACTCCTTTCCTAGTCCACTCGAGTTAACTCTGCCCTCAATCCTTTGTAATTACCCTTATTTAAGTTTAGCACAGTTGTTTCCGACCCAAGTTTCTCACTCTTAAACTGAATGCTAAATTCCGCCATGTTATGGTCACTGTTTCCTAGGGGATCCTTTACTCTGAGATCATTTATTAAACCTGCCTCATTAGACATTACCAGATCCAAAATAGCCTGATCCCTGATTGGATTCACAACATATTGTTCTAGGAAACTGTCCTGAATACACTCTATGAATTCTTGCTCGTGTCTACCTCTGTCAATTTGATTTTCCCAATCTATATGAAGATTAAGGTCACCCATGATTAACATACTGCCTTTATTATATGCCCTTATTGTCTCCTGATTTATTCCCTGTCCTACAGTATAGCTACTGTCAGGGGGCCTATAGACTACTCCCACCTGTGTCTTCTTCCCCTTGTTATTTCTTACCTCCACCCAAATGGATTCCACATCTTCCGACCCAAGAAAATTTCTTGCGATTGTGCTTATTCCATCTCGCACTAACAAAGCTACCCCACCACCCTTTCCTTCCTGCTTGTCCTTTAGGAAAGTCACATACCCCTGAATATTTAGTTCCCAGCTTTGATCTCCTTGTAACCACGTCTCCATAATGGCTATAAGATCATACCCATTAACCTCTATTTGTGCCGTTAATTCATTTATTTGGTTTCAAATACTACTTGCATTTAAGTAAAGGGCCATTAATTTTTGTCTTTTTACCATTTTTCCCCCTTTGACCCTATTTGCTGCTGTTTTTTATGTTTGTACCCCTGTCCCTTCCTGTCACTCTGGATATCATTACCAAAATAGTTGCCTTGCAATGCCGCCATATCCTTTTGCTTTGTAAGCCTACGTATCTCCTTTCCAGAACCCTCCCCCCTCTATTTAGTTTAAAGCCCTCTCTACAGCCCTAGTTATTCGGTTTCCCAGGACACTGGTCCTCACACTGTTCAAGTGAAGCCCGTCACACCGGAACAACTCCCTTCTACCCCAGTACTAGTGCCAGTGCCCCATGAACTGAAACCCATTCCTCCCACACCAACCTTTGAGGCACACATTTAACTCCTTGACTTTATTTACCCTGTGCCAGTTTGCCCGGGGTTCAGGTAGTAATCCCGGGATTATTACCTTGTAGGTTCTGCTTTCTAATTTAGTTCCTAACTGTTCAAATTCTTTCAGCAGAACCTCCTTTCTAGTCCTATCAGTATTGTTGGTACCGACATGGACGACAACAACTGGATCCCTACCCCCTCCTACTCTAAGTTCCTTTTCAGCCCTGAGGAGATGTCCTTAACCCTGGCACCGGGCAGGCAACACAGTCTTCAGGACTCATGCTCACGGCTGCAGAGAACAGTACCCATCCCCTTAATTATACTGTCCCCTACCACTACTACATTCCCATTTCCTCCCCCCACCACTTGAATGGTTCCCTGAAATACGGTGCCGTGGTCAGTTCGTTCATCCTCCCTGCAGTCCCCACTCTCACCCACACAGCTTGCAAGACCCTCATAACTGTTGGACAGCTGAGGGGCTGAGGCTCCCCAAACGCTACCCCCTGGGTCCCCATACCTGCCTCACCTGCAGTCATACCCTCCTGACCCTGATCACAGACCAAATTTGAATTACCTAAACCTGTGTGGTGTGACTGCCTCCTGGAGCAGAGTGTCCAGGTAAATCTCCCCCTCCCTGATGTGAGGCTATGTCTGCAGCTCAGACTCCAGCTCCTTAACGTGGATCCGAAGTTCCTCGAGCTGCAAACATTTACTCCAGATGTGTTCATTCTGGTTCACCTTGGTGACAAGCAACAACCCACATGCTGCAGCAGCAATACATCACCCATCCTGCCATTGATATTGTATTTTATTCAATTTATTAATGAATTACTCTACTATCCCCACTTTTTAGATTTTATTATAATTAATTTTTATACACACCAGTATTGATCTTATACTTAACAAGCTAACTTTAAGAAAAGGAGAAAAAATAACTAGAGCTCTGAAAACAAACTAAATACCCTACTTCACTTTAAAGACTAGAAATTATTACCAATTCTACTCACCAATCAGCTGCTCTTCATGTTCGTTTCCCTCTCGCGCTTTCTAATGATCTCACATTCTTCTCTCTCTCTCTCACTGTGAATGACCAGGCTGTATTTCTCTCACTCTCTCACTGTAAATGACCACGCTGTTACTCTCATACTATCACATTGTAAATGACCACATTGTTTCTCTCACACTCTCTCACTGTAAATGGCCCAGCTGTTTCTCTCATATACTCTCACTATAAATGACCACGCTGTTTCTCTCAAACTCTCTCACTGTAAATGACCATTCTGTTTCTCTCACACTCTCTCACTGTAAATGACCACACTGTTTATCTCACACTCTCTCACTGTAAATGACCACACTGTTACTCTTACATTCTCTCGCTGTAAATGGCCCCACTGTTTCTCTCACACTCTCTCGCTGTAAATGGCCCCACTGTTTCTCTTACATGATCTGTAAATGACCATGCTGTTTACTTCAAACTCTCTCTCTGTAAATGACCATGCTGTTTCTCTCACATTCTCTGGAAATGGCGACACTGTTTCTCTTAGACGACCTTGCTGTAAATGACCATGCTGTTTCCCTCACATTCTCTCTCGCTGTAAATGGCCCCGCTGTTTCTCTCACACTCTCTCGCTGTAAATGGCCCCACTGTTTCTCTCACATGATCTGTAAATGACCATGCTGTTTACTTCAAACTCTCTCTCTGTAAAAGACCACGCTGTTTCTCTCACACTCTCTGGAAATGGAGACACTGTTTCTCTTAGACGACCTTGCTGTAAATGACCATGCTGTTTCCCTCACATTCTCTCTCGCTGTAAATGGCCCCGCTGTTTCTCTCACGCTCTCACTGTAAATAACCACACTGTTTCTCTCACACTCTCTTGCTGTAAATACCCACAATGTTACTGTAATGCTCTCTCCTTGTAAATGAACCTACTGATTCTCTCACACTCTCTCGCTGTAAATGACCAAGCTGTTCTCTCACACTCTCTGCAAATGACCACACTGTTATCTAATACTCTCTTACTGTAAATGATCCTGCTGTTTCTCTCACACTCTCTCACTGTAAATGACCACACTGTTTCTCTAATACTCTCTTATTGTAAATAACCAAGCTGTTTCTCTCACACTCTCTCACTGTAAATGAACAAGCTGTTTCTCTCACTCTCACTGTAAATGACCACGCCGTTTCTCTCACTCTCACTGTAAATGACCACGCTGTTTCTCTCACTCTCTCACTGTGAATAACCACACTGTTTCTCTCATACTCTCTCCCTCTAAATGACCAAGCTGTTTCACTTATACTCTCTCACTGCAAATAACCACGCTGTTTCTCTAACACTGTCTCACTGTAAATGACCACGCTGTTTCTCTCACACTCTCTCACTGTAAATGACCACGCTGTTTCTCTCACACTCTCTCACTGTAAATGGCCCAGCTGTTTCTCTCATACTCATTCCTCATAAATGAACACACTGTTTCTCTCACACTCTCTCACTGTAAATGACCACGCTGTTTCTCTCACAGTCTCTCACTGTAAAGAGCCCAGCTGTTTCTCTCATACTCATTCCTCATAAATAAACACACTGTTTCTCTCACACTCGCTCACTGTAAAGGCCCAAATGTTTCTCTCATACTCTCTCAATGTAAATGACCACGCTGTTTCCCTCATACTCTCTCACTTTAAATGGCCCAGCTGTTTCTCTCATACTCTCTCACTGTAAATGGCCCAGCTGTTTCTCTCATACTCTCTCACCGTAAATCACCCAGCTGTTTCTCTCATACTCTCTCTGTAAATGACCACACTGTTTCTCTCACACTGTCTCACTGTAAATGACCACGACGTTTCTCTCACACTCTCACTGTAAATGACCACATTGTTTCTCTCTCACACTCTCACTGTAAATGACCACACGGTTTCTCTCATTCTCTCACTGTAAATGACCCCAATGTTTCTCTCAAACTCTCTCACTGTAAATGACCCCAATGTTTCTCTCACACCCTTTCACTGTAAATGACCACGCTGTTTATCTCACACTCTCTCACTGTAATTGACCACGCCGTTTCTCTCACACTCTCACTGTAAATGACCACATTGTTTCTCTCTCTCACTCTGTCACTGTAAATGACCACACTGCTTCTCTCACACTGTAAATGACCACGCTGTTTCCCTCTCTCTCTCACTGTAAATGACCATGCTGTTTCTCTCACTCTCTCACTTTAATGACCATGCTGTTTCTCTCACACTCTCTCACTGTAAATGACCACACTGTTTCTCTCACACTCTCTCACTGTAAATGACCACACTGTTTCTCTCACAAGCACTCACTGTAAATGCCCATGCAGTTTCTCTCACTTACACACTGTAATTGACCACGCCGTTTCTCTTACCCTCTCACTATAAATGACCACGCTGTTTCCCTCTCTCACTCACTGTAAATTACAATGCTATTTGTCTCACTCTCTCACTTTATTGACCATGCTGTTTCGCTCATTCTCACTGTAAATGAACACGTTGTTTCTCTCACATTCTCTCAACGTAAATGACCACAATGTTTCTCTCACACTCTGCCACTGTAAATGACCACGCTGTTTCACTCACACTCTCTCGCTGTAAATGACAACAATGTTTCTCTCACACACTCTTACTGTAAATTACCACACTGTTACTCTCTCATTGTCTCACTGTAAATGACCACGCTATTTCCCTCTCTCTCTCACTGTAAATGAACACGCAATTTCTCTCACTCCCTCACTTTAATGACCATGCTGTTTCTCTCACTCTCTCACTGTAAATGACCACGCTGTTTCTCTCACAGTCTCTCACTGTAAAGAGCCCAGCTGTTTCTCTCATACTCATTCCTCATAAATAAACACACTGTTTCTCTCACACTCGCTCACTGTAAAGGCCCAAATGTTTCTCTCATACTCTCTCAATGTAAATGACCACGCTGTTTCCCTCATACTCTCTCACTTTAAATGGCCCAGCTGTTTCTCTCATACTCTCTCACTGTAAATGGCCCAGCTGTTTCTCTCATACTCTCTCACCGTAAATCACCCAGCTGTTTCTCTCATACTCTCTCACTGTAAATGACCACACTGTTTCTCTCACACTGTCTCACTGTAAATGACCACGACGTTTCTCTCACACTCTCACTGTAAATGACCACATTGTTTCTCTCTCACACTCTCACTGTAAATGACCACACGGTTTCTCTCATTCTCTCACTGTAAATGACCCCAATGTTTCTCTCAAACTCTCTCACTGTAAATGACCCCAATGTTTCTCTCACACCCTTTCACTGTAAATGACCACGCTGTTTATCTCACACTCTCTCACTGTAATTGACCACGCCGTTTCTCTCACACTCTCACTGTAAATGACCACATTGTTTCTCTCTCACACTCTGTCACTGTAAATGACCACACTGCTTCTCTCACACTGTAAATGACCACGCTGTTTCCCTCTCTCTCTCACTGTAAATGACCATGCTGTTTCTCTCACTCTCTCACTTTAATGACCATGCTGTTTCTCTCACACTCTCTCACTGTAAATGACCACACTGTTTCTCTCACACTCTCTCACTGTAAATGACCACACTGTTTCTCTCACAAGCACTCACTGTAAATGCCCATGCAGTTTCTCTCACTTACACACTGTAATTGACCACGCCGTTTCTCTTACCCTCTCACTATAAATGACCACGCTGTTTCCCTCTCTCACTCACTGTAAATTACAATGCTGTTTGTCTCACTCTCTCACTTTATTGACCATGCTGTTTCGCTCATTCTCACTGTAAATGAACACGTTGTTTCTCTCACATTCTCTCAATGTAAATGACCACAATGTTTCTCTCACACTCTGCCACTGTAAATGACCACGCTGTTTCACTCACACTCTCTCGCTGTAAATGACAACAATGTTTCTCTCACACACTCTTACTGTAAATTACCACACTGTTACTCTCTCATTGTCTCACTGTAAATGACCACGCTATTTCCCTCTCTCTCTCATTGTAAATGAACACGCAATTTCTCTCACTCCCTCACTTTAATGACCATGCTGTTTCTCTCACTCTCTCACTGTAAATGACCACGCTGTTTCTCTCACACTCTCACTGTAAATGACCAAATTGTTTCTCTCTCACACTCTCTCACTGTAAATGACCCCAATGTTTCTCTCACACCCTGTCACTGTAAATGACCACGCTGTTTCCCTCACACACTCTCACTGTAAATGACCACGCTGGTTCCCTCACACACTCTCACTGTAAATGACCACGCTGGTTCCCTCACACACTCTCACTGTAAATGACCACGCTGTTTCCCTCACACACTCTCTTTCTCCCTCTCTTTCTCACTGTAAATGAACACGCTGTTTCTCTCACTCTCTTACTTTAATGACCATGCTGTTTCTCTCACTCTCTCACTGTAAATGACCACACTGTTTCTCTCACACTCTCACTGTAAATGATCACATTGTTTCTCTCTCAGACTCTCTCACTGTAAATGACCACATGGTTTCTCTCACTCTCTCATTGTAAATGAATACATTATTTCTCTCACACTCTCACACTGTAAATGATCCCAATGTTTCTCTCACACCCTGTCACTGTAAATGACCACGCTGTTTCCCTCACAATCTCTCACTGTAATTTACCACGCCGTTTCTCTCACACTCTCGCTGTAACTGACCACATTGTTTCACTCTCACACTCTCTCACTGTAAAGGACCACACTGTTTCTCTCACAGTCTCTTACTGTAAATGACCACACTGTTTCTCTCACACTCTCTCACTGTAAATGACCACACTGTTTCCCACTCTCTCTCACTGTAAATGACTACGCTGTTTCTCTCACTCTCTCACTTTAATGACCATGCTGTTTCTCTCACACTCTCTCACTATAAATGACCACACTGTTTCTCTTACAGTCTCACTGTAAATGACAACAATGTTTCTTTCACACAGTCTTACTGTAAATGACCACGCTGGTTCCCTCACACACTCTCACTGTAAATGACCATGCTGTTTCCCTCACACACTCTCACTCTAAATGACCACGCTGTTTCCCTCACACACTCTCACTGTAAATGACCACGCTGTTTCCCTCACACACTCTGTAAATGACCACGCTGGTTCCCTCACAATCTCTCACTGTAATTTACCACGCCGTTTCTCTCACACTCTCGCTGTAACTGACCACATTGTTTCACTCTCACACTCTCTCACTGTAAAGGACCACACTGTTACTCTCACTCTCTCACTGTAAATGACCACACTGTTAATCTCTCACTCCCTCACTGTAAATGACCACACTGTTAATCTCACTCACTCAATGTAAATGAACACATAGATTCTCTCACACTCTCTCTCTGTAAATGATCACACTCTTCCTCTCACAATCTCTCACTGTAAATGACCACACTGTTTCTCTCACACTCTCTCACTGTAAATGACCACACTGTTTCTCTCACACTCTCTCACTGTAAATGACTACACTGTTTCTCTCACTCTCTCACTTTAATGACCATGCTGTTTCTCTCACACTCTGTCACTGTAAATGACCACGCTTTTTCTCTCACACTCTCTCACTGTAAATGAAAAACTGTTTCTCTTACACTCTCACTGTAAATGACAACAATGTTTCTTTCACACACTCTTACTGTAAATGACCACGCTGTTTCCCTCATACTCTCTCACTGTAAATGACCACGCTGTTTCTCACACTCTCTCACTTTAATGACCATGCTGTTTCTCTCCCTCTCTCACTGTAAATGACCACACTGTTTCTCTCACACTCTCTCACTGTAAATGACCACGCTGTTTCTCTCACTCTCTCACTGTAAATGACCACGCTGTTTCTCTCACACTCTCTCACTGTAAATGGCCCAGCTGTTTCTCTCATACTCATTCCTCATAAATGAACACACTGTTTCTCTCACACTCGCTCACTGTAAATGGCCCAGCTGTTTCTCTCACACTCTCACTGTAAATGACCACACGGTTTCTCTCATTCTCTCACTGTAAATGACCCCAATGTTTCTCTCTCACACCCTTTCACTGTAAATGACCACACTGTTTATCTCACACTCTCTCACTGTAATTGACCACGCCGTTTCTCTCACACTCTCACTGTAAATGACCACATTGTTTCTCTCTCACACTCTGTCACTGTAAATGACCACACTGCTTCTCTCACACTGTAAATGAGCACGCTGTTTCCCTCTCTCTCACTGTAAATGACCATGATGTTTCTCTCACTCTCTCACTTTAATGACCATGCTGTTTCTCTCACACTCTCTCACTGTAAATGACCAAGCTGTTTCTCTTACACTCTCACTGTAAATGCCCATGCAGTTTCTCTCACTTACACAATGTAATTGACCACGCTGTTTCTCTTACCCTCTCACTATAAATGACCACGCTGTTTCCCTCACTCACTCACGGTAAATTACAATGCTGTTTGTCTCACTCTCTCACTTTAATGACCATGCTGTTTCGCTCATTCTCTCACTGTAAATGAACACGTTGTCTCTCTCACATTCTCTCATTGTAAATGACCACAATGTTTCTCTCACACTCTGCCACTGTAAATGACCATGCTGTTTCACTCACACTCTCTCGCTGTAAATGACAACAATGCTTCTCTCACACACTCTTACTGTAAATGACCACGCTGTTTCCCTCATAATCTCTCACTGTAAATGACCACGCTGTTTCTCTCACACTCTCTCACTGTAAATGACCACGCTGTTTCTCTCACACTATCGCACTGTAAATGACCACACTGTTACTCTCTCATTGTCTCACTGTAAATGACCACGCTATTTCCCTCTCTTTCTCACTGTAAATGAACACGCTGTTTCTCTCACTCTCTCACTTTAATGACCATGCTGTTTCTCTCACTCTCTCACTGTAAATGACCACGCTGTTTATCTCACACTCTCACTGTAAATGATCACATTGTTTCTCTCTCAGACTCTCTCACTGTAAATGACCACATGGTTTCTCTCACTCTCTCATTGTAAATGAATACATTATTTCTCTCACACTCTCACACTGTAAATGATCCCAATGTTTCTCTCACACCCTGTCACTGTAAATGACCACGCTGTTTCCCTCACAATCTCTCACTGTAATTTACCACGCCGTTTCTCTCACACTCTCGCTGTAACTGACCACATTGTTTCACTCTCACACTCTCTCACTGTAAAGGACCACACTGTTTCTCTCACAGTCTCTTACTGTAAATGACCACACTGTTTCTCTCACACTCTCTCACTGTAAATGACCACACTGTTTCCCACTCTCTCTCACTGTAAATGACTACGCTGTTTCTCTCACCCTCTCACTTTAATGACCATGCTGTTTCTCTCACACTCTGTCACTATAAATGACCACACTGTTTCTCTTACAGTCTCACTGTAAATGACAACAATGTTTCTTTCACACACTCTTACTGTAAATGACCACGCTGTTTCCCTCATACTCTCTCAATGTAAATGACAACGCTGTTTCTCTCACACTCTCTCACTGTAAATGACCACGCAGTTTCTCTCACACTCTCACTGTAAATGACCACGCTGTTTCTCTCAAACTCTCTCACTGTAAATGACCACACTGTTACTCTCTCATTGTCTCACTGTAAATGACCACGCTATTTCCCTCTCTCTCTCACTGTAAATGAACACGCTGTTTCTCACAGTCTCTCACTTTAATGACCATGCTGTTTCTCACACTCTCTCACTGTAAATGACCACACTGTTTCTCTCACACTCTCTCACTGTAAATGACCCAGATGTTTCTCTCATACTCACTCCTTGTAAATGACCACACTGTTTCTCTCACACTCGCTCACTGTAAATGGCCCAGCAGTTTCTCTCATATTCTCTCAATGTTAATGACCATGCTGTTTCCCTCATACTCACTTAAGGTAAAAGGGCCAGCTGTTTCTATCATACTCTCTCACTGTAAATGACCACACCATTTCTCTCTAACACTCACTCACTGTAAATGACCACATTGTTTCTCTCACTCTCTCATTGTAAATGAATACATTATTTCTCTCACACTCTCTCACTGTAAATGACCCCAATGTTTCTAGCACACCCTTTCACTCTAGTGACCACGATGTTTCCCTCACACACTCTCACTGTAAATGACCACGCTGTTTCTCTCACACTCTCTCACTGTAATTTACCACACTATTTCTCTCACACTCTCGCTGTAATTGAGCACATTGTTTCACTCTCACACTCTCTCACTGTAAAGGACCACACTGTTTCTCTCACACTCTCTCACTGTAAATGACAACGCTGTTTCTCTCACTTTAATGACCATGCTGTTTCTCTCACACTGTCACTGTAAATGACCACACTGTTTCTCTCACACTCTCTCACTGTAAATGAAAAACTGTTTCTCTTACACTCTCACTGTAAATGACCACACTGTTTCTCTCACAAGCTCTCACTGTAAATGCCCATGCTGTTTCTCTCACTCTCTCACTGTAAATGACCAAGCCAATTCTCTCAAACTCTCACTATAAATGACCATGCTGTTTCCCTCTCTCTCTCACTGTAAATTACCACGCTGTTTTTCTCATTCTCTCACTGTAAATGACCACACTGTTTCTCTCACACTCTCTCACTGTAAATGACCACGCTGTTTCTCTCACACACTCACTGTAAATGACCACACTGTTTCTCTCACACTCGCTCACTGTAAATGGCCCAGCTGTTTCTCTCATATTCTCACTGTAAATGACCATGCTGTTTCCGTCATACTCTCTCACTGTAAATGGCCCAGCTGTATCAATCATACTCTCTCACTGTAAATGACCACACTGTTTCTCTCACACTGTCTCACTGTAAATGACCACGCCGTTTCTCTCACACTCTTACTGTAAATGAGCACATTGTTTCTCTCTCACACTCTCTCACTGTAAATGACCATATGGTTTCTCTCACTCTCTCATTGTAAATGACCACACTGTTTCTCTCACACTCTCTCACTGTAAATGACAACGCTGTTTCTCTCACTCTCTGACTTTAATGACCATGCTGTTTCTCTCACTCTCTCACTTTAATGACCATGCTGTTTCTCTCAAATACTCACTGTAAATGACCACGCCATTTCTCTCACATTCTCATTATAAATGACCACGCTGTTTACCTCTCTCTCTCTCACTGTAAATGACCACGCTGTTTCTCTCACTCTCTCACTGTAAATGACCACGCTGTTTCTCTCACACTCTCTCACTGTAAATGAACACGCTGTTTCTCTCACTCTCTCACTGTAAATGACCTCACTGTTTCTCTCACACTCTCACTTTAATGACCATGCTGTTTCACTCACTCTCTCACTCTAAATGACCACACTGTTTCTCTCACACTCTCTCACTCTAAATGGCCCAGCTGTTTCTCTCATACTCATTCCTCATAAATGAACACACTGTTTCTCTCACACTCGCTCACTGTAAAGGCCCAACTGTTACTCTCATACGCATTCCTCATAAATGAACACACTGTTTCACTCACACTCGCTCACTGTAAATGGCCCAGCTGTTTCTCTCATACTCATTCCTCATAAATGAACACTCTGTTTCTCTCACACTTGCACACTTTAAAGGCCCAACTGTTTCTCTCATACTCTCTCAATGTAAATGACCACGCTGTTTCCCTCATACTCCCTCACTGTAAATGGCCCAGCTGTTTCTCTCACACTCTCTCACTGTAAATGATCACATGGTTTCTCTCATTCTCTCACTGTAAATGACCACGCTGTTTCTCTCACACTCTCTCACTGCAAATGATCACATGGTTTCTCTCATTCTCTCACTGTAAATGACCACGCTGTTTCCCTCACACTCACTCACTGTAAATGACCACGCTGTTTATCTCACACTCTCTCACTGTAATTGACTACGCCGTTTCCCTCACACGCTCACTGTAAATGACCACACTGCTTCTCTCACAGTATAAATGACCAAGCTGTTTCCCTCTCTCTCTCACTGTAAATGACCACGCTGTTTCTCTCACACTCTCTCACTGTTAATGACCACGCTGTTTCTCTCACACTCTGTCACTGTAAATGACTACACGGTTTCTCTCAAACTCTCTCACTGTAAATGACCAAGCTGTTTCTCTTACACTCTCTCACTGTAAATGACCACACTGTTTCTCTCATAAACTCTCTCACTATAAATGCCCATGCTGTTTCTCTCAATTACTCAATGTAATTGACCACGCCGTTTTTCTCACACTCTCACTATAAATGACCACGCTGTTTCCCTCTCTCTCTCACTGTAAATTACCACGCTGTTTCTCTCAATCTCTCACTTTAATGACCATGCTGTTTCTCTCATTCTCTCACTGTAAATGAACACGTTGTTTCTCTCACATTCTCTCATTGTAAATGACCACAATATTTCTCTCACACTCTGTCACTGTAAATGATCACGCTGTTTCTCTCATACTCTCACACTGTAAATGACCACGCTGTTTCTCTCACAAGCTCTCACTGTAAATGCCCATGCTGTTTCTCTCACATACTCACTGTAATTGACCACGCCGTTCCTCTTACACTCTCACTATAAATGACCATGCTGTTTCCCTCTCACACTCACTGTAAAATACCACGCTGTTTCTCTCACTCTCTCACTTTAATGACCTTGCTGTTTCTCACATTCTCTCACTGTAAATGAACACGTCGTTTCACTCACTTTATCTCATTGTAAATGACCACAATGTTTCTCTCACACTCTGTCACTGTAAATGACCACACTGTTTCACTCAAAATCTCTAGATGTAAATGACAACAATGTTTCTCTCACAAACTCTGACTGTAAATGACCACGGTGTTTCCCTCATACTCTCTCACTATAAATGACCACGCTGTTTCTCTCACAAACTCACTGTAAATGACCACGCTGTTTCTCTCACACTATCCCACTGTAAATGACCACACTGTTATTCTCTCACTGTTGCACTGTAAATGACCAAGCTGTTTCCCTCTCTCACTCACTGTAAATGAACACGCTGTTTCTCCCACTCTCTCACTTTAATGACGATGCTGTTTCTCTCACTCTCTCACTGTAAATGACCACACTGTTTCTCTCACACTCTCTCACTGTAAATGACCACGCTATTTCTCTCACACTCTCACTGTAAATGCCCGTGCTGTTTCTTTCACTTACGCAATGTAATTGACCACACCGCTTCTCTCACACTCTCACACTGTAAATGACCACGCTGTTTCCCTCTCTCTCTCACTGTAAATGACCACGCTGTTTCTCTCACTCACTCACTGTAAATGACCTCGCTGTTTCTCTCACTCACTCAATGTAAATGACCACGCTGTTTCTCTCACTCACTCACTGTAAGTGACCACACTGTTACTCTCTCACTCTCTCACTGTAAATGACCACGATGTTTCTCTCACAATCCCTCACTGCAAATGCCCACGCTGTTTCTCTCACAAACTCACTGTAATTGACCACTCCGTTTCTCTCACTCTCTCACTGTAAACGACCACGCTATTTCTCTCACACTCTCACTGTAAATGCCCGTGATGTTTCTCTCACTTACGCAATGTAATTGACCACACCGCTTCTCTCACACTCTCACTGTAAATGACCAAATTGTTTCACTCTCACACTCTCTCACTCTAAATGACCACACTGTTTCTCTCACACTCTCTCACTGTAAATGACCACGCTGTTTCTCTCACACACTCACTCTAAATGACCACACTGTTTCTCTCACACTCGCGCACTGTAAATGGCCCAGCTGTTTCTCTCATATTCTCACTGTAAATGACCATGCTGTTTCCCTCATACTCTCTCACTGTAAATGGCCCAGCTGTATCAATCATACTCTCTCACTGTAAATGACCTCACTGTTTCTCTCACAATGTCTCACTGTAAAGGACCACGCCGTTTCTCTCACACTCTTACTGTAAATGAGCACATTGTTTCTCTCTCACACTCTCTCACTGTAAATGACCATATGGTTTCTCTCACCCTCTCATTGTAAATGACCACACTGTTTCTCTCACACTTTCTCACTGTAAATGACAACACTGTTTCTCTCACTCTCTCACTTTAATGACCATGCTGTTTCTCTCACTCTCTCACTTTAATGACCATGCTGTTTCTCTCACTTAGTCACTGTAAATGACCACGCCATTTCTCTCACATTCTCACTATAACTGACCACGCTGTTTCCCTCTCTCTCTCTCACTGTAAATGACCACGCTGTTTCTCTCAAACTCTCTCACTGTAAATGACCACGCTGTTTCTCTCACACTCTTACTGTAAATGAACACGCTGTTTCTCTCACTCTCTCACTGTAAATGACCTCACTGTTTCTCTCACTCTCTCACTTTAATGCCCATGCTGTTTCTCTCACTCTCTCACTGTAAATAACCACACTGTTTCTCTCACACTCACTCACTCTAAATGGCCCAGCTGTTTCTCTCATACTCATTCCTCATAAATGAACACCCTGTTTCTCTCACACTCGCTCACTGTAAAGGCCCAACTGTTACTCTCATACGCATTCCTCATAAATGAACACACTGTTTCACTCACACTCGCTCACTGTAAATGGCCCAGCTGTTTCTCTCATACTCATTCCTCATAAATGAACACACTGTTTCTCTCACACTTGCTCACTTTAAAGGCCCAACTGTTTCTCTCATACTCTCTCAATGTAAATGACCACGCTGTTTCCCTCATACTCCCTCACTGTAAATGGCCCAGCTGTTTCTCTCACACTCTCTCACTGTAAATGATCACATGGTTTCTCTCATTCTCTCACTGTAAATGACCACGCTGTTTCTCTCACACTCTCTCACTGCAAATGATCACATGGTTTCTCTCATTCTCTCACTGTAAATGACCACACTGTTTATCTCACACTCTCTCACTGTAAATGATCACATGGTTTCTCTCATTCTCTCACTGTAAATGACCACGCTGTTTCCCTCACACTCACTCACTGTAAATGACCACACTGTTTCTCTCACAAACTCTCTCACTATAAATGCCCATGCTCTTTCTCTCAATAACTCACTGTAATTGACCATGCCGTTTTTCTCACACTCTCACTATAAATGACCACGCTGTTACCCTCTCTTTCTCAATGTAAATTACCACGCTGTTTCTCTCACTCTCTCACTTGAATGACCATGCTGTTTCGCTCATTCTCTCACTGTAAATGAACACCTTGTTTCTCTCACATTCTCTCATTGTAAATGACCACAATGTTTCTCTTACACTCTGTCACTGTAAATGACCACGCTGTTTCTCTCACACTCGCTCACTGTAAATGGCCCAGCTGTTTCTCTCACATACTCACTGTAATTGACCACGCCGTTCCTCTTACACTCTCACTATAAATGACCATGCTGTTTCCCTCTCTCACTCACTGCAAATTACCACGCTGTTTCTCTCACTCTCTCACTTTAATGACCTTGCTGTTTCTCTCATTCTCTCACTGTAAATGAACACGTTGTTTCTCTCACATTATCTCATTGTAAATGACCACAATGTTTCTCTCACACTCTGTCACTGTAAATGACCACACTGTTTCACTCACAATCTCTAGATGTAAATAACAACAATGTTTCTCTCACAAACTCTTACTGTAAATGACCACCGTGTTTCCCTCATACTCTCACACTGTAAATGACCACGCTGTTTCTCTCACAATCTCTCACTGCAAACGCCCACGCTGTTTCTCTCACATACTCACTGTAATTGACCCACGCCGTTTCTCTCACACTCTCACTGTAAATGACCACGCTGTTTCTCTCACACCCTCACTGTAAATGACCACGCTGTTTCTCTCAAACTATCCCACTGTAAATGACCACACTGTTACTCTCTCACTGTCGCACTGTAAATGACCACGCTGTTTCCCTCTCTCACTCACTGTAAATGACCACGCTGTTTCTCTCACACTCTCACTGTAAATGACCATGCTGTTTCTCTCACACTATCCCACTGTAAATGACCACACTGTTACTCTCTCACTGTCGCACTGTAAATGACCACGCTGTTTCCCTCGCTCACTCACTGTAAAAGAACACGCTGTTTCTCTCACTCTCTCACTTTAATGACCATGATGTTTCTCTCACTCTCTCACTGTAAATGACCACACTGTTTCTCTCAAACTATCCCACTGTAAATGACCACGCTGTTTCTCTCACGCTCTCACTGTAAATGCCTGTGCTGTTTCTCTCACTTACGCAATGTCATTGACCACACCGCTTCTCTCACACTCTCACTGTAAATGACCAAATTGTTTCACTCTCACACTCTCTCACTGTAAATGACCACACTGTTTCTCTCACACTCTCACACTGTAAATGACCACGCTGTTTCTCTCACAATCTCTCACTGCAAACGCCCACGCTGTTTCTCTCACATACTCACTGTAATTGACCCACGCCGTTTCTCTCACACTATCACTGTAAATGACCACGCTGTTTCTCTCACACCCTCACTGTAAATGACCACGCAGTTTCTCTCAAACTATCCCACTGTAAATGACCACACTGTTACTCTCTCACTGTCGCACTGTAAATGACCACGCTGTTTCCCTCTCTCACTCACTGTAAATGACCACGCTGTTTCTCTCACACTCTCACTGTAAATGACCATGCTGTTTCTCTCACACTATCCCACTGTAAATGACCACACTGTTACTCTCTCACTGTCGCACTGTAAATGACCACGCTGTTTCCCTCTCTCACTCACTGTAAATGACCACGCTGTTTCTCTCACACTCTCACTGTAAATGACCATGCTGTTTCTCTCACACTATCCCACTGTAAATGACCACACTGTTACTCTCTCACTGTCGCACTGTAAATGACCACGCTGTTTCCCTCGCTCACTCACTGTAAAAGAACACGCTGTTTCTCTCACTCTCTCACTTTAATGACCATGCTGTTTCTCTCACTCTCTCACTGTAAATGACCACACTGTTTCTCTCACATTCTCTCACTTTAAATGACCACGCTATTTCTCTCACACTCTCAATGTAAATGCCCGTGCTGTTTCTCTCACTTACGCAATGTAATTGACCACACCGCTTCTCTCACACTCTCACTGTAAATGACCAAATTGTTTCACTCTCACACTCTCTCACTGTAAATGACCACACTGTTTCTCTCACACTCTCACACTGTAAATGACCACGCGGTTTCCCTCTCTCTCTCACTGTAAATGAACACGCTGTTTCTCTCACTCACTCACTGTAAATGACCACACTGTTTCTCTCACTCACTCACTGTAAGTGACCACACTGTTACGCTCTCAATCTCTCACTGTAAATGACCACGCTGTTTCTCTCACAATCTCTCACTGCAAATGCCCACGCTGTTTCTCTCACATACTCACTGTAATTGACCACGCCGTTTCTCTCACTCTCTCACTGTAAATGACCACGCTATTTCTCTCACACTCTCACTGTAAATGCCCGTGCTGTTTCTCTCACTTACGCAATGTAATTGACCACACCGCTTCTCTCACACTCTCACTGTAAATGACCAAATTGTTTCACTCTCATACTCTCTCACTGTAAATGACCACACTGTTTCTCTCACACACTCACTGTAAATGACCACACTGTTTCTCTCACACTCGCTCACTGTAAATGGCCCAGCTGTTTCCCTCATACTCTCTCACTGTAAATGGCCCAGCTGTATCAATCATACTCTCTCACTGTAAATGAAAACACTGTTTCTCTCACACTGTCTCACTGTAAATGACCACGCCGTTTCTCTCACACTCTTACTGTAAATGAGCACATTGTTTCTCTCTCACACTCTCTCACTGTAAATGACCATATGGTTTCTCTCACTCTCTCATTGTAAATGACCACACTGTTTCTCTCACACTCTCTCACTGTAATTGACAATGCTGTTTCTCTCACTCTCTTACTTTAATGACCATGCTAATTCTCTCAATCTCTCACTTTAATGACCATGCTGTTTCTCTCACTTAATCACTGTAAATGACCACGCCATTTCTCTCACATTCTCACTATAAATGACCACGCTGTTTCCCTCTCTCTCTCACACTGTAAATGACCACGCTGTTTCTCTCACACTCTCTCACTGTAAATGACCACGCTGTTTCTCTCACACTCTCACTGTAAATGACCACGCTGTTTCTCTCACACTCTCTCACTGTAAATGAACACGCTGTTTCTCTCACTTTCTCACTTTAATGACCATGCTGTTTCTCTCACTCTCTCACTGTAAATGACCACACTGTTTCTCTCACACTCTCTCACTGTAAATGACCACGCTATTTCTCTAAGACTCTCACTGTAAATGCCCGTGCTGTTTCTCTCACTTACGCAATGTAATTGACCACACCGCTTCTCTCACACTCTCACTGTAAATGACCAAATTGTTTCACTCTCACACTCTCTCACTGTAAATGACCACACTGTTTCTCTCACACTGTAAATGACCACGCTGTTTCCCTCTCTCTCTCACTGTAAATGACCACGCTGTTTCTCTCACACTCCCTCACTGTAAATGACCACGCTGTTTCTCTCACACTCTCACTGTAAATGAACACGCTGTTTCTCTCACTCTCTCACTGTAAATGACCTCACTGTTTCTCTCACTCTCTCACTTTAATGCCCATGCTGTTTCTCTCACTCTCTCACTGTAAATGACCACACTGTTTCTCTCACACTCACTCACTCTAAATGGCCCAGCTGTTTCTCTCATACTCATTCCTCGTAAATGAACACACTGTTTCTCTCACACTCGCTCACTATAAAGGCCCAACTGTTACTCTCATACGCATTCCTCATAAATGAACACACTGTTTCACTCACACTCGCTCACTGTAAATGGCCCAGCTGTTTCTCTCATACTCATTCCTCATAAATGAACACACTGTTTCTCTCACACTTGCTCACTTTAAAGGCCCAACTGTTTCTCTCATACTCTCTCAATGTAAATGACCACGCTGTTTCCCTCATACTCCCTCACTGTAAATGGCCCAGCTGTTTCTCTCACACTCTCTCACTGTAAATGATCACATGGTTTCTCTCATTCTCTCACTGTAAATTACCACGCTGTTTCTCTCACACTCTCTCACTGCAAATGATCACATGTTTCTCTCATTCTCTCACTGTGAATGACCACGCTGTTTCTCTCACACTCTCTCACTGCAAATGATCACGTGGTTTCTCTCATTCTCTCACTGTAAATGACCACGCTGTTTCCCTCACACTCACTCACTGTAAATGACCACACTGTTTCTCTCACAAACTCTTTCATTATAAAAGCCCATGCTCTTTCTCTCAATAACTCACTGTAATTGACCATGCCGTTTTTCTCACACTCTCACTATAAATGACCACGCTGTTACCTTCTCTCTCTCAATGTAAATTACCACGCTGTTTCTCTCACTCTCTCACTTGAATGACCATGCTGTTTCGCTCATTCTCTCACTGTAAATGAACACCTTGTTTCTCTCACATTCTCTCATTGTAAATGACCACAATGTTTCTCTCACACTCTGTCACTGTAAATGATCACGCTGTTTCTCTCACACTCTCTCACTGTAAATGACCACTCTCTTTCTCTCACACTCTCACTGTAAATGCCCGTGCTGTTTCTCTCACTTACACAATGTAATTGACCACACCGCTTCTCTCACACTCTCACTGTAAATGACCAAATTGTTTCACTCTCACACTCTCTCACTGTAAATGACCACACTGTTTCTCTCACACTCTCACACTGTAAATGACCACGCTAATTCTCTCACAATCTCTCACTGCAAACGCCCACGCTGTTTCTCTCACATACTCACTGTAATTGACCCACGCCATTTCTCTCACACTCTCACTGTAAATGACCACGCTGTTTCTCTCACACCCTCACTGTAAATGACCACGCTGTTTCTCTCACACTATCGCACTGTAAATGACCACACTGTTACTCTCTCACTGTCGCACTGTAAATGACCACGCTGTTTCCCTCTCTCACTCACTGTAAATGACCACGCTGTTTCTCTCACACTCTCACTGTAAATGACCATGCTGTTTCTCTCACACTATCCCACTGTAAATGACAACACTGTTACTCTCTCACTGTCGCACTGTAAATGACCAACCTGTTTCCCTCGCTCACTCACTGTAAAAGAACACGCTGTTTCTCTCACTCTCTCACTTTAATGACCATGCTGTTTCTCTCACTCTCTCACTGTAAATGACCACACTGTTTCTCTCACACTCGCTCACTTTAAATGACCACTCTATTTCTCTCACACTCTCACTGTAAATGCCCGTGCTGTTTCTCTCACTTACGCAATGTAATTGACCACACCGCTTCTCTCACACTCTCACTGTAAATGACCACACTGTTTCTCTCACACTCTCACACTGTAAATGACCACGCTGTTTCCCGCTCTCTCTCACTGTAAATGACCACGCTGTTTCTCTTACTCACTCACTGTAAATGACCACGCTGTTTCTCTCACTCACTCACTGTAAATGACCACGCTTGTTCTCTCACTCACTCACTGTAAGTGACCACACTGTTACGCTCTCAATCTCTCACTGGAAATGACCACGCTGTTTCTCTCACAATCTCTCACTGCAAATGCCCACGCTGTTTCTCTCACATACTCACTGTAATTGACTACGCCGTTTCTCTCACTCTCTCACTGTAAATGACCACGCTATTTCTCACACACTCTCACTGTAAATGCCCGTGCTGTTTCTCTCACTTACGCAATGTAATTGACCACACCGCTTCTCTCACACTCTCACTGTAAATGACCAAATTGTTTCACTCTCACACTCTCTCACTGTAAATGACCACACTGTTTCTCTCACACACTCACTGTAAATGACCACACTGTTTCTCTCACACTCGCTCACTGTAAATGGCCCAGCTGTTTCTCTCATATTCTCACTGTAAATGGCCATGCTGTTTCCCTCATACTCTCTCACTGTAAATGGCCCAGCTGTATCAATCATACTCTCTCACTGTAAATGACCACACTGTTTCTCTCACACTGTCTCACTGTAAATGACCGAGCCGTTTCTCTCACACCCTTACTGTAAATGAGCACATTGTTTCTCTCTCACACTCTCTCACTGTAAATGACCATATGGTTTCTCTCACTCTCTCATTGTAAATGACCACACTGTTTCTCTCACACTCTCTCACTGTAATTGACAATGCTGTTTCTCTCACTCTCTCACTTTAATGACCATGCTAATTCTCTCAATCTCTCACTTTAATGACGACGCCATTTCTCTCACATTCTCACTATAAATGACCACGCTGTTTCCCTCTCTCTCTCACACTGTAAATGACCACGCTGTTTCTCTCACACTCTCTCACTGTAAATGACCACGCTGTTTCTCTCACACTCTCACTGTAAATGACCACGCTGTTTCTCTCACACTCTCTCACTGTAAATGAACACGCTGTTTCTCTCACTCTCTCACTTTAATGACCATGCTGTTTCTCTCACTCTCTCACTGTAAATGACCACACTGTTTCTCTCACACTCTCTCACTGTAAATGACCACGCTATTTCTCTCACACTCTCACTGTAAATGCCCGTGCTGTTTCTCTCACTTACGCAATGTAATTGACCACACCGCTTCTCTCACACTCTCACTGTAAATGACCAAATTGTTTCACTCTCACACTCTCTCACTGTAAATGACCACAATGTTTCTCTCACACTGTAAATGACCACGCTGTTTCTCTCACTCACACACTGTAAATGACCACGCTGTTTCTCTCACTCACTCACTGTAAATGACCGCACTGTTTCTCTCTCTCTCTCACTGTAAATGACCACACTGTTTCTCTCACACTCTCACACTGTAAATGACCACGCTGTTTCTCTCACAATCTCTCACTACAAACGCACACGCTGTTTCTCTCACATACTCACTTTAATTGACCCACGCCATTTCTCTCACACTCTCACTGTAAATGACCACGCTGTTTCTCTCACACCCTCACTGTAAATGACCACGCTGTTTCTCTCACACTATCCCACTGTAAATGACCACACTGTTACTCTCTCACTGTCGCACTGTAAATGACCACGCTGTTTCCCTCTCTCACTCACTGTAAATGACCATGCTGTTTCTCTCACACTATCCCACTGTAAATGACAACACTGTTACTCTCTCACTGTCGCACTGTAAATGACCAAGCTGTTTCCCTCGCTCACTCACTGTAAAAGAACACGCTGTTTCTCTCACTCTCTCACTTTAATGACCATGCTGTTTCTCTCACTCTCTCACTGTAAATGACCACACTGTTTCTCTCACACTCTCTCACTTTAAATGACCACGCTATTTCTCTCACACTCTCACTGTAAATGCCCGTGCTGTTGCTCTCACTTACGCAATGTAATTGACCACACCGCTTCTCTCACACTCTCACTGTAAATGACCAAATTGTTTCACTCTCACACTCTCTCACTGTAAATGACCACACTGTTTCTCTCACACTCTCACACTGTAAATGAACACGCTGTTTCCCACTCTCTCTCACTGTAAATGACCACGCTGTTTCTCTCACTCACTCACTGTAAATGACCATGCTGGTTCTCTCACTCACTCACTGTAAGTGACCACACTGTTACGCTCTCAATCTCTCACTGTAACTGACCACGCTGTTTCTCTCACAATCTCTCACTGCAAATGCGCACGCTGTTTCTCTCACATACTCACTGTAATTGACTACGCCGTTTCTCTCACTCTCTCACTGTAAATGACCACGCTATTTCTCACACACTCCCACTGTAAATGCCCATGCTGTTTCTCTCACTTACGCAATGTAATTGACCACACCGCTTCTCTCACACTCTCACTGTAAATGACCAGATCGTTTCACTCTCACACTCTCTCACTGTAAATGACCACACTGTTTCTCTCACACACTCACTGTAAATGACCACACTGTTTCTCTCACACTCGCTCACTGTAAATGGCCCAGCTGTTTCTCTCATATTCTCACTGTAAATGGCCATGCTGTTTCCCTCATACTCTCTCACTGTAAATGGCCCAGCTGTATCAATCATACTCTCTCACTGTAAATGACCACACTGTTTCTCTCACACTGTCTCACTGTAAATGACCACGCCGTTTCTCTCACACCCTTACTGTAAATGAGCACATTGTTTCTCTCTCACACTCTCTCACTGTAAATGACCATATGGTTTCTCTCACTCTCTCATTGTAAATGACCACACTGTTTCTCTCACACTCTCTCAATGTAAATGACAACGCTGTTTCTCTCACTCTCTCACTTTAATGACCATGCTGTTTCTCTCACTCTCTCACTTTAATGACCATGCTATTTCTCTCACTTACTCACTGTAAATGACCACGCCATTTCTCTCACATTCTCACTATAAATGACCACGCTGTTTCCCTCTCTTTCTCTCAGTGTAAATGACCACGCTGTTTCTCTCACACTCTCTCACTGTAAATGACCACGCTGTTTCTCTCACTCTCTCACTGTAAATGACCACGCTGTTTCTCTCACACTCTCAGTGTAAATGACCACACTGTTTCTCTCACACTCACTCACTCTAAATGGCCCAGCTGTTTCTCTCATACTCATTCCTCATAAATGAACACACCGTTTCTCTCAAACTCGCTCACTGTAAAGGCCCAACTGTTACTCTCATACGCATTCCTCTTAAATGAACAGTGTTTCTCTCACACTTGCTCACTTTAAAGGCCCAACTGTTTCTCTCATATTCTCTCAATGTAAATGACCACGCTGTTTCCCTCATACTCCCTCACTGTAAATGGACCAGCTGTTTCTCTCACACTCTCTCACTGTAAATGATCACATGGTTTCTCTCATTCTCTCACTGTAAATGACCACGCTGTTTCCCTCACACTCACTCACTGTAAATGACCACACTGTTTCTCTCACAAACTCTCTCACTATAAATGCCCATGCTCTTTCTCTCAATAACTCACTGTAATTGACCATGCCGTTTTTCTCACACTCTCACTATAAATGACCACGCTGTTACCCTCTCTCTCTCAATGTAAATTACCACGCTGTTTCTCTCACTCTCTCACTTGAATTACCATGCTGTTTCGCTCATTCTCTCACTGTAAATGAACACCTTGTTTCTCTCACATTCTCTCATTGTAAATGACCACAATGTTTCTCTCACACTCTGTCACTGTAAATGATCACGCTGTTTCTCTCACACTCTCTCACTGTAAATGACCACTCTCTTTCTCTCACACTCTCACTGTAAATGCCCGTGCTGTTTCTCTCACTTACACAATGTAATTGACCACACCGCTTCTCTCACACTCTCACTGTAAATGACCAAATTGTTTCACTCTCACACTCTCTCACTGTAAATGACCACACTGTTTCTCTCACACTCTCACATTGTAAATGACCACGCTAATTCTCTCACAATCTCTCACTGCAAACGCCCACGCTGTTTCTCTCACATACTCACTGTAATTGACCCACGCCATTTCTCTCACACTCTCACTGTAAATGACCACGCTGTTTCTCTCACACCCTCACTGTAAATGACCACGCTGTTTCTCTCACACTATCGCACTGTAAATGACCACACTGTTACTCTCTCACTGTCGCACTGTAAATGACCACGCTGTTTCCCTCTCTCACTCACTGTAAATGACCACGCTGTTTCTCTCACACTCTCACTGTAAATGACCATGCTGTTTCTCTCACACTATCCCACTGTAAATGACAACACTGTTACTCTCTCACTGTCGCACTGTAAATGACCAACCTGTTTCCCTCGCTCACTCACTGTAAAAGAACACGCTGTTTCTCTCACTCTCTCACTTTAATGACCATGCTGTTTCTCTCACTCTCTCACTGTAAATGACCACACTGTTTCTCTCACACTCGCTCACTTTAAATGACCACTCTATTTCTCTCACACTCTCACTGTAAATGCCCGTGCTGTTTCTCTCACTTACGCAATGTAATTGACCACACCGCTTCTCTCACACTCTCACTGTAAATGACCACACTGTTTCTCTCACACTCTCACACTGTAAATGACCACGCTGTTTCCCGCTCTCTCTCACTGTAAATGACCACGCTGTTTCTCTTACTCACTCACTGTAAATGACCACGCTGTTTCTCTCACTCACTCACTGTAAATGACCACGCTTGTTCTCTCACTCACTCACTGTAAGTGACCACACTGTTACGCTCTCAATCTCTCACTGGAAATGACCACGCTGTTTCTCTCACAATCTCTCACTGCAAATGCCCACGCTGTTTCTCTCACATACTCACTGTAATTGACTACACCGTTTCTCTCACTCTCTCACTGTAAATGACCACGCTATTTCTCACACACTCTCACTGTAAATGCCCGTGCTGTTTCTCTCACTTACGCAATGTAATTGACCACACCGCTTCTCTCACACTCTCACTGTAAATGACCAAATTGTTTCACTCTCACACTCTCTCACTGTAAATGACCACACTGTTTCTCTCACACACTCACTGTAAATGACCACACTGTTTCTCTCACACTCTCTCACTGTAAATGGCCCAGCTGTATCAATCATACTCTCTCACTGTAAATGACCACACTGTTTCTCTCACACTGTCTCACTGTAAATGACCATGCCGTTTCTCTCACACTCTTACTGTAAATGAGCACATTGTTTCTCTCTCACACTCTCTCACTGTAAATGACCATATGGTTTCTCTCACTCTCTCATTGTAAATGACCACACTGTTTCTCTCACACTCTCTCACTGTAATTGACAATGCTGTTTCTCTCACTCTCTCACTTTAATGACCATGCTAATTCTCTCAATCTCTCACTTTAATGACGACGCCATTTCTCTCACGTTCTCACTATAAATGACCACGCTGTTTCCCTCTCTCTCTCACACTGTAAATGACCACGCTGTTTCTCTCACACTCTCTCACTGTAAATGACCACGCTGTTTCTCTCACACTCTCACTGTAAATGACCACGCTGTTTCTCTCACACTCTCTCACTGTAAATGAACACGCTGTTTCTCTCACTCTCTCACTTTAATGACCATGCTGTTTCTCTCACTCTCTCACTGTAAATGACCACACTGTTTCTCTCACACTCTCTCACTGTAAATGACCACGCTATTTCTCTCACACTCTCACTGTAAATGCCCGTGCTGTTTCTCTCACTTACGCAATGTAATTGACCACACCGCTTCTCTCACACTCTCACTGTAAATGACCAAATTGTTTCACTCTCACACTCTCTCACTGTAAATGACCACAATGTTTCTCTCACACTGTAAATGACCACGCTGTTTCTCTCACTCACACACTGTAAATGACCACGCTGTTTCTCTCACTCACTCACTGTAAATGACCGCACTGTTTCTCTCTCTCTCTCACTGTAAATGACCACACTATTTCTCTCACACTCTCACACTGTAAATGACCACGCTGTTTCTCTCACAATCTCTCACTACAAACGCACACGCTGTTTCTCTCACATACTCACTTTAATTGACCCACGCCATTTCTCTCACACTCTCACTGTAAATGACCACGCTGTTTCTCTCACACCCTCACTGTAAATGACCACGCTGTTTCTCTCACACTATCCCACTGTAAATGACCACACTGTTACTCTCTCACTGTTGCACTGTAAATGACCACGCTGTTTCCCTCTCTCACTCACTGTAAATGACCATGCTGTTTCTCTCACACTATCCCACTGTAAATGACAACACTGTTACTCTCTCACTGTCGCACTGTAAATGACCAAGCTGTTTCCCTCGCTCACTCACTGTAAAAGAACACGCTGTTTCTCTCACTCTCTCACTTTAATGACCATGCTGTTTCTCTCACTCTCTCACTGTAAATGACCACACTGTTTCTCTCACACTCTCTCACTTTAAATGACCACGCTATTTCTCTCACACTCTCACTGTAAATGCCCGTGCTGTTTCTCTCACTTACGCAATGTAATTGACCACACCGCTTCTCTCACACTCTCACTGTAAATGACCAAATTGTTTCACTCTCACACTCTCTCACTGTAAATGACCACACTGTTTCTCTCACACTCTCACACTGTAAATGAACACGCTGTTTCCCACTCTCTCTCACTGTAAATGACCACGCTGTTTCTCTCACTCACTCACTGTAAATGACCATGCTGGTTCTCTCACTCACTCACTGTAAGTGACCACACTGTTACGCTCTCAATCTCTCACTGTAACTGACCACGCTGTTTCTCTCACAATCTCTCACTGCAAATGCGCACGCTGTTTCTCTCACATACTCACTGTAATTGACTACGCCGTTTCTCTCACTCTCTCACTGTAAATGACCACGCTATTTCTCACACACTCCCACTGTAAATGCCCATGCTGTTTCTCTCACTTACGCAATGTAATTGACCACACCGCTTCTCTCACACTCTCACTGTAAATGACCAGATCGTTTCACTCTCACACTCTCTCACTGTAAATGACCACACTGTTTCTCTCACACACTCACTGTAAATGACCACACTGTTTCTCTCACACTCGCTCACTGTAAATGGCCCAGCTGTTTCTCTCATATTCTCACTGTAAATGGCCATGCTGTTTCCCTCATACTCTCTCACTGTAAATGGCCCAGCTGTATCAATCATACTCTCTCACTGTAAATGACCACACTGTTTCTCTCACACTGTCTCACTGTAAATGACCACGCCGTTTCTCTCACACCCTTACTGTAAATGAGCACATTGTTTCTCTCTCACACTCTCTCACTGTAAATGACCATATGGTTTCTCTCACTCTCTCATTGTAAATGACCACACTGTTTCTCTCACACTCTCTCACTGTAAATGACAACGCTGTTTCTCTCACTCTCTCACTTTAATGACCATGCTGTTTCTCTCACTCTCTCACTTTAATGACCATGCTATTTCTCTCACTTACTCACTGTAAATGACCACGCCATTTCTCTCACATTCTCATTATAAATGACCACGCTGTTTCCCTCTCTTTCTCTCAGTGTAAATGACCACGCTGTTTCTCTCACACTCTCTCACTGTAAATGACCACGCTGTTTCTCTCACTCTCTCACTGTAAATGACCACGCTGTTTCTCTCACACTCTCAGTGTAAATGACCACACTGTTTCTCTCACACTCACTCACTCTAAATGGCCCAGCTGTTTCTCTCATACTCATTCCTCATAAATGAACACACCGTTTCTCTCAAACTCGCTCACTGTAAAGGCCCAACTGTTACTCTCATACGCATTCCTCTTAAATGAACACAGTGTTTCTCTCACACTTGCTCACTTTAAAGGCCCAACTGTTTCTCTCATATTCTCTCAATGTAAATGACCACGCTGTTTCCCTCATACTCCCTCACTGTAAATGGACCAGCTGTTTCTCTCACACTCTCTCACTGTAAATGATCACATGGTTTCTCTCATTCTCTCACTGTAAATGACCACGCTGTTTCCCTCACACTCACTCACTGTAAATGACCACACTGTTTCTCTCACAAACTCTCTCACTATAAATGCCCATGCTCTTTCTCTCAATAACTCACTGTAATTGACCATGCCGTTTTTCTCACACTCTCACTATAAATGACCACGCTGTTACCCTCTCTCTCTCAATGTAAATTACCACGCTGTTTCTCTCACTCTCTCACTTGAATTACCATGCTGTTTCGCTCATTCTCTCACTGTAAATGAACACCTTGTTTCTCTCACATTCTCTCATTGTAAATGACCACAATGTTTCTCTCACACTCTGTCACTGTAAATGATCACGCTGTTTCTCTCACACTCTCTCACTGTAAATGACCACTCTCTTTCTCTCACACTCTCACTGTAAATGCCCGTGCTGTTTCTCTCACTTACACAATGTAATTGACCACACCGCTTCTCTCACACTCTCACTGTAAATGACCAAATTGTTTCACTCTCACACTCTCTCACTGTAAATGACCACACTGTTTCTCTCACACTCTCACATTGTAAATGACCACGCTAATTCTCTCACAATCTCTCACTGCAAACGCCCACGCTGTTTCTCTCACATACTCACTGTAATTGACCCACGCCATTTCTCTCACACTCTCACTGTAAATGACCACGCTGTTTCTCTCACACCCTCACTGTAAATGACCACGCTGTTTCTCTCACACTATCGCACTGTAAATGACCACACTGTTACTCTCTCACTGTCGCACTGTAAATGACCACGCTGTTTCCCTCTCTCACTCACTGTAAATGACCACGCTGTTTCTCTCACACTCTCACTGTAAATGACCATGCTGTTTCTCTCACACTATCCCACTGTAAATGACAACACTGTTACTCTCTCACTGTCGCACTGTAAATGACCAACCTGTTTCCCTCGCTCACTCACTGTAAAAGAACACGCTGTTTCTCTCACTCTCTCACTTTAATGACCATGCTGTTTCTCTCACTCTCTCACTGTAAATGACCACACTGTTTCTCTCACACTCGCTCACTTTAAATGACCACTCTATTTCTCTCACACTCTCACTGTAAATGCCCGTGCTGTTTCTCTCACTTACGCAATGTAATTGACCACACCGCTTCTCTCACACTCTCACTGTAAATGACCACACTGTTTCTCTCACACTCTCACACTGTAAATGACCACGCTGTTTCCCGCTCTCTCTCACTGTAAATGACCACGCTGTTTCTCTTACTCACTCACTGTAAATGACCACGCTGTTTCTCTCACTCACTCACTGTAAATGACCACGCTTGTTCTCTCACTCACTCACTGTAAGTGACCACACTGTTACGCTCTCAATCTCTCACTGGAAATGACCACGCTGTTTCTCTCACAATCTCTCACTGCAAATGCCCACGCTGTTTCTCTCACATACTTACTGTAATTGACTACGCCGTTTCTCTCACTCTCTCACTGTAAATGACCACGCTATTTCTCACACACTCTCACTGTAAATGCCCGTGCTGTTTCTCTCACTTACGCAATGTAATTGACCACACCGCTTCTCTCACACTCTCACTGTAAATGACCAAATTGTTTCACTCTCACACTCTCTCACTGTAAATGACCACACTGTTTCTCTCACACACTCACTGTAAATGACCACACTGTTTCTCTCACACTCTCTCACTGTAAATGGCCCAGCTGTATCAATCATACTCTCTCACTGTAAATGACCACACTGTTTCTCTCACACTGTCTCACTGTAAATGACCATGCCGTTTCTCTCACACTCTTACTGTAAATGAGCACATTGTTTCTCTCTCACACTCTCTCACTGTAAATGACCATATGGTTTCTCTCACTCTCTCATTGTAAATGACCACACTGTTTCTCTCACACTCTCTCACTGTAATTGACAATGCTGTTTCTCTCACTCTCTCACTTTAATGACCATGCTAATTCTCTCAATCTCTCACTTTAATGACGACGCCATTTCTCTCACATTCTCACTATAAATGACCACGCTGTTTCCCTCTCTCTCTCACACTGTAAATGACCACGCTGTTTCTCTCACACTCTCTCACTGTAAATGACCACGCTGTTTCTCTCACACTCTCACTGTAAATGACCACGCTGTTTCTCTCACACTCTCTCACTGTAAATGAACACGCTGTTTCTCTCACTCTCTCACTTTAATGACCATGCTGTTTCTCTCACTCTCTCACTGTAAATGACCACACTGTTTCTCTCACACTCTCTCACTGTAAATGACCACGCTATTTCTCTCACACTCTCACTGTAAATGCCCGTGCTGTTTCTCTCACTTACGCAATGTAATTGACCACACCGCTTCTCTCACACTCTCACTGTAAATGACCAAATTGTTTCACTCTCACACTCTCTCACTGTAAATGACCACAATGTTTCTCTCACACTGTAAATGACCACGCTGTTTCTCTCACTCACACACTGTAAATGACCACGCTGTTTCTCTCACTCACTCACTGTAAATGACCGCACTGTTTCTCTCTCTCTCTCACTGTAAATGACCACACTGTTTCTCTCACACTCTCACACTGTAAATGACCACGCTGTTTCTCTCACAATCTCTCACTACAAACGCACACGCTGTTTCTCTCACATACTCACTTTAATTGACCCACGCCATTTCTCTCACACTCTCACTGTAAATGACCACGCTGTTTCTCTCACACCCTCACTGTAAATGACCACGCTGTTTCTCTCACACTATCCCACTGTAAATGACCACACTGTTACTCTCTCACTGTTGCACTGTAAATGACCACGCTGTTTCCCTCTCTCACTCACTGTAAATGACCATGCTGTTTCTCTCACACTATCCCACTGTAAATGACAACACTGTTACTCTCTCACTGTCGCACTGTAAATGACCAAGCTGTTTCCCTCGCTCACTCACTGTAAAAGAACACGCTGTTTCTCTCACTCTCTCACTTTAATGACCATGCTGTTTCTCTCACTCTCTCACTGTAAATGACCACACTGTTTCTCTCACACTCTCTCACTTTAAATGACCACGCTATTTCTCTCACACTCTCACTGTAAATGCCCGTGCTGTTTCTCTCACTTACGCAATGTAATTGACCACACCGCTTCTCTCACACTCTCACTGTAAATGACCAAATTGTTTCACTCTCACACTCTCTCACTGTAAATGACCACACTGTTTCTCTCACACTCTCACACTGTAAATGAACACGCTGTTTCCCACTCTCTCTCACTGTAAATGACCACGCTGTTTCTCTCACTCACTCACTGTAAATGACCATGCTGGTTCTCTCACTCACTCACTGTAAGTGACCACACTGTTACGCTCTCAATCTCTCACTGTAACTGACCACGCTGTTTCTCTCACAATCTCTCACTGCAAATGCGCACGCTGTTTCTCTCACATACTCACTGTAATTGACTACGCCGTTTCTCTCACTCTCTCACTGTAAATGACCACGCTATTTCTCACACACTCCCACTGTAAATGCCCATGCTGTTTCTCTCACTTACGCAATGTAATTGACCACACCGCTTCTCTCACACTCTCACTGTAAATGACCAGATCGTTTCACTCTCACACTCTCTCACTGTAAATGACCACACTGTTTCTCTCACACACTCACTGTAAATGACCACACTGTTTCTCTCACACTCGCTCACTGTAAATGGCCCAGCTGTTTCTCTCATATTCTCACTGTAAATGGCCATGCTGTTTCCCTCATACTCTCTCACTGTAAATGGCCCAGCTGTATCAATCATACTCTCTCACTGCAAATGACCACACTGTTTCTCTCACACTGTCTCACTGTAAATGACCACGCCGTTTCTCTCACACCCTTACTGTAAATGAGCACATTGTTTCTCTCTCACACTCTCTCACTGTAAATGACCATATGGTTTCTCTCACTCTCTCATTGTAAATGACCACACTGTTTCTCTCACACTCTCTCACTGTAAATGACAACGCTGTTTCTCTCACTCTCTCACTTTAATGACCATGCTGTTTCTCTCACTCTCTCACTTTAATGACCATGCTATTTCTCTCACTTACTCACTGTAAATGACCACGCCATTTCTCTCACATTCTCATTATAAATGACCACGCTGTTTCCCTCTCTTTCTCTCAGTGTAAATGACCACGCTGTTTCTCTCACACTCTCTCACTGTAAATGACCACGCTGTTTCTCTCACTCTCTCACTGTAAATGACCACGCTGTTTCTCTCACACTCTCAGTGTAAATGACCACACTGTTTCTCTCACACTCACTCACTCTAAATGGCCCAGCTGTTTCTCTCATACTCATTCCTCATAAATGAACACACCGTTTCTCTCAAACTCGCTCACTGTAAAGGCCCAACTGTTACTCTCATACGCATTCCTCTTAAATGAACACAGTGTTTCTCTCACACTTGCTCACTTTAAAGGCCCAACTGTTTCTCTCATATTCTCTCAATGTAAATGACCACGCTGTTTCCCTCATACTCCCTCACTGTAAATGGACCAGCTGTTTCTCTCACACTCTCTCACTGTAAATGATCACATGGTTTCTCTCATTCTCTCACTGTAAATGACCACGCTGTTTCCCTCACACTCACTCACTGTAAATGACCACACTGTTTCTCTCACAAACTCTCTCACTATAAATGCCCATGCTCTTTCTCTCAATAACTCACTGTAATTGACCATGCCGTTTTTCTCACACTCTCACTATAAATGACCACGCTGTTACCCTCTCTCTCTCAATGTAAATTACCACGCTGTTTCTCTCACTCTCTCACTTGAATTACCATGCTGTTTCGCTCATTCTCTCACTGTAAATTAACACCTTGTTTCTCTCACATTCTCTCATTGTAAATGACCACAATGTTTCTCTCACACTCTCTCACTGTAAATGACCACGCTCTTTCTCTCACACTCTCACTGTAAATGCCCGTGCTGTTTCTCTCACTTACGCAATGTCATTGACCACACCGCTTCTCTCACACTCTCACTGTAAATGACCAAATTGTTTCACTCTCACAATCTCTCACTGTAAATGACCACACTGTTTCTCTCACACTCTCACACTGTAAATGACCACGCTGTTTCTCTAACAATCTCTCACTACAAACGCCCACGCTGTTTCTCTCACATACTCACTGTAATTGACCCACGCCATTTCTCTCACACTCTCACTGTAAATGACCACGCTGTTTCTCTCACTCCCTCACTGTAAATGACCACGCTGTTTCTCTCACACTATCCCACTGTAAATGACCACACTGTTACTCTCTCTCTGTCGCACTGTAAATGACCACGCTGTTTCCCTCTCTCACTCACTGTAAATGACCACGCTGTTTCTCTCACACTCTCACTGTAAATGACCATGCTGTTTCTCTCACACTATCCCACTGTAAATGACAACACTGTTACTCTCTCACTGTCGCACTGTAAATGACCAAGCTGTTTCCCTCGCTCACTCACTGTAAAAGAACACGCTGTTTCTCTCACTCTCTCACTTTAATGACCATGCTGTTTCTCTCACTCTCTCACTGTAAATGACCACACTGTTTCTCTCACACTCTCTCACTTTAAATGACCACGCTATTTCTCTCACACTCTCACTGTAAATGCCCGTGCTGTTTCTCTCACTTACGCAATGTAATTGACCACACCGCTTCTCTCACACTCTCACTGTAAATGACCAAATTGTTTCACTCTCACACTCTCTCACTGTAAATGACCACACTGTTTCTCTCACACTCTCACACTGTAAATGACCACGCTGTTTCCCACTCTCTCTCACTGTAAATGACCACGCTGTTTCTCTTACTCACTCACTGTAAATGACCACGCTGTTTCTCTCACTCACTCACTGTAAATGACCATGCTGTTTCTCTCACTCACTCACTGTAAGTGACCACACTGTTACGCTCTCAATCTCTCACTGTAAATGACCACGCTGTTTCTCTCACAATCTCTCACTGCAAATGCGCACGCTGTTTCTCTCACATACTCACTGTAATTGACTACGCCGTTTCTCTCACTCTCTCACTGTAAATGACCACGCTATTTCTCACACACTCTCACTGTAAATGCCCGTGCTGTTTCTCTCACTTACGCAATGTAATTGACCACACCGCTTCTCTCACACTGTCACTGTAAATGACCAAATTGTTTCACTCTCACACTCTCTCACTGTAAATGACCACACTGTTTCTCTCACACTGTCTCACTGTAAATGACCACGCCGTTTCTCTCACACTCTTACTGTAAATGAGCACATTGTTTCTCTCTCACACTCTCTCACTGTAAATGACCATATGGTATCTCGCACTCTCTCATTGTAAATGACCGCACTGTTTCTCTCACACTCTCTCACTGTAATTGACAATGCTGTTTCTCTCACTCTCTCACTTTAATGACCATGCTAATTCTCTCAATCTGTCACTTTAATGACCATGCTGTTTCTCTCACTTAATCACTGTAAATGACCACGCCATTTCTCTCACATTCTCACTATAAATGACCACGCTGTTTCCCTCTCTCTCTCACACTGTAAATGACCACGCTGTTTCTCTCACACTCTCTCACTGTAAATGACCACGCTGTTTCTCTCACACTCTCACTGTAAATGACCACGCTGTTTCTCTCACACTCTCTCACTGTAAATGAACACGCTGTTTCTCTCACTCTCTCACTTTAATGACCATGCTGTTTCTCTCACTCTCTCACTGTAAATGACCACACTGTTTCTCTCACACTCTCTCACTGTAAATGACCACGCTATTTCTCTAAGACTCTCACTGTAAATGCCCGTGCTGTTTCTCTCACTTACGCAATGTAATTGACCACACCGCTTCTCTCACACTCTCACCGTAAATGACCAAATTGTTTCACTCTCACACTCTCTCACTGTAAATGACCACAATGTTTCTCTCACACTGTAAATGACCACGCTGTTTCCCTCTCTCTCTCACTGTAAATGACCACGCTGTTTCTCTCACTCACACACTGTAAATGACCACGCTGTTTCTCTCACTCACTCACTGTAAATGACCGCGCTGTTTCTCTCTCTCACTCACTGTAAATGACCACGCTGTTTCTCTCACACTATCACACTGTAACTGACCACAGTTACTCTCTCACTGTCGCACTTCAAATGACCACGCTGTTTCCCTCTCTCACTCACTGTAAATGAACACGCTGTTTCTTTCACACACTCACTGTAAATGACCACACTGTTTCTCTCACACTCGCTCACTGTAAATGGCCCAGCTGTTTCTCTCATATTCTCACTGTAAGTGACCATGCTGTTTCCCTCTTACTCTCTCACTGTAAATGGCCCAGGGTATCAATCATACTCTCTCACTGTAAATGACCACACTGTTTCTCTCACACTGTCTCACTGTAAATGACCACGCCGTTTCTCTCACACTCTTACTGTAAATGAGCACATTGTTTCTCTCTCACACTCTCTCACTGTAAATGACGATATGGTTTCTCTCACTCTCTCATTGTAAATGACCACACTGTTTCTCTCACACTCTCTCACTGTAAATGGACAACGCTGTTTCTCTCACTCTCTCACTTTAATGACCATGCTGTTTCTCTCACTCTCTCACTTTAATGACCATGCTGTTTCTCTCACTTACTCACTGTAAATGACCACGCCATTTCTCTCACATTCTCACTATAAATGACCACGCTGTTTCCCTCTCTTTCTCTCACTGTAAATGACCACGCTGTTTCTCTCACACTCTCTCACTGTAAATGACCACGCTGTTTCTCTCACACTCTCACTGTAAATGACCACACTGTTTCTCTCACACTCGCTCACTCTAAATGGCCCAGCTGTTCCTCTCATACTCATTCCTCATAAATGAACACACTGTTTCTCTCACACTCGCTCACTGTAAAGGCCCAACTGTTACTCTCATACGCATTCCTCATAAATGAACACACTGCTTCACTCACACTCGCTCACTGTAAATGGCACAGCTGTTTCTCTCATACTCATTCCTCATAAATGAACACAGTGTTTCTCTCACACTTGCTCACTTTAAAGGCCCAACTGTTTCTCTCATATTCTCTCAATGTAAATGACCACACTGTTTCCCTCATACTCCCTCACTGTAAATGGCCCAGCTGTTTCTCTCACACTCTCTCACTGTAAATGATCACATGGTTTCTCTCATTCTCTCACTGTAAATGACCACGCTGTTTCTCTCACACTCTCTCACTGCAAATGATCACATGGTTTCTCTCATTCTCTCACTGTAAATGACCACACTGTTTCCCTCACACTCACTCACTGTAAATGACCACGCTGTTTATCTCACACTCTCTCACTGTAATTGACTACGCCGTTTCCCTCACACGCTCACTGTAAATGACCACACTGCTTCTCTCACAGTATAAATGACCAAGCTGTTTCCCTCTCTCTTTCACTGTAAATGACCATGCTGTTTCTCTTACACTCTCTCACTGTAAATGACCACACTGTTTCTCTCACAAACTCACTCACTATAAATGCCCATGCTGTTTCTTTCAATTACTCACTGTAATTGACCACGCCGTTTTTCTCACACTCTCACTATAAATGACCATGCTGTTTCCCTCTCTCTCTCACTGTAAATTACCACGCTGTTTCTCTCACTCTCTCACTTTAATGACCATGCTGTTTCGCTCATTCTCTCACTGTAAATGAACACGTTGTTTCTCTCACATTATCTCATTGTAAATGACCACAATGTTTCTCTCACACTCTGTCACTGTAAATGACCACACTGTTTCACTCACAATCTCTAGATGCAAATGACAACATTGTTTCTCTCACAAACTCTTACTGTAAATGACCACGCTGTTTCCCTCATACTCTCTCACTGTAAATGACCACACTGTTACTCTCTCACTGTCGCACTGTAAATCACCACGCTGTTTCCCTCTCTCACTCACTGTAAATGAACACGCTGTTTCTCTCACACACTCACTGTCAATGACCACACTGTTTCTCTCACACTCGCTCACTGTAAATGGCCCAGCTGTTTCTCTCATATTCTCACTGTAAATGGCCATGCTGTTTCCCTCTTACTCTCTCACTGTAAATGGCCCAGGGTATAAATGATACTCTCTCACTGTAAATGACCACACTCTTTCTCTCACACTGTCTCACTGTAAATGACCACGCCGTTTCTCTCACACTCTTACTGTAAATGAGCACATTGTTTCTCTCTCACACTCTCTCACTGTAATTGACAATGCTGTTTCTCTCACTCTCTCACTTTAATGACCATGCTAATTCTCTCAATCTCTCACTTTAATGACCATGCTGTTGCTCTCACTTAATCACTGTAAATGACCACGCCATTTCTCTCACATTCTCACTATAAATGACCACGCTGTTTCCCTCTCTCTCTCACACTGTAAATGACCACGCTGTTTCTCTCACACTCTCTCACTGTAAATGACCACGCCATTTCTCTCACATTCTCACTATAAATGACCACGCTGTTTCCCTCTCTCTCTCACACTGTAAATGACCACGCTGTTTCTCTCACACTCTCTCACTGTAAATGACCACGCTGTTTCTCTCACACTCTCACTGTAAATGACCACGCTGTTTCTCTCACACTCTCTCACTGTAAATGAAAACGCTGTTTCTCTCACTCTCTCACTTTAATGACCATGCTGTTTCTCTCACTCTCTCACTGTAAATGACCACACTGTTTCTCTCACACTCTCTCACTGTAAATGACCACGCTATTTCTCTCACACTCTCACTTTAAATGCCCGTGCTGTTTCTCTCACTTACGCAATGTAATTGACCACACCGCTTCTCTCACACTCTCACTGTAAATGACCAAATTGTTTCACTCTCACACTCTCACTGTAAATGACCACACTGTTTCTCTCACACTCTCACACTGTAAATGACCACGCTGTTTTCCTCTCTCTCTCAGTGTAAATGACCACGCTGATTCTCTCGCTCACACACTGTACATGACCACGCTGTTTCTCTCACTCACTCACTGTAAATGACCGCGCTGTTTCTCTCACTCACACTGTAAATGACCACGCTGTTTCTCTCACACTATCACACTGTAAATGACCACACTGTTACTCTCTCACTGTCGCACTGTAAATGACCATGCTGTTTCCCTCTCTCACTCACTGTAAATGACCACAATGTTTCTCTCACACTCGCTCACTGCAAATGGCCCAGCTGTTTCTCTCATATTCTCACTGTAAATGACCATGCTGTTTCCCTCTTACTCTCTCACTGTAAATGGCCCAGCTGTATCAATCATACTCTCTCACTGTAAATGACCACACTGTTTCTCTCACACTGTCTCACTGTAAATGACCACGCCATTTCTCTCACACTCTTACTGTAAATGAGCACATTGTTTCTCTCTCACACTCTCTCACTGTAAATGACGATATGGTTTCTCTCACTCTCTCATTGTAAATGACCACACTGTTTCTCTCACACTCTCTCACTGTAAATGACAACGCTGTTTCTCTCACTCTCTCACTTTAATGACCATGCTGTTTCTCTCACTCTCTCACTTTAATGACCATGCTGTTTCTCTCACTTACTCACTGTAAATGACCACGCCATTTCTCTCACATTCTCACTATAAATGACCACGCTGTTTCCCTCTCTTTCTCTCACTGTAAATGACCACGCTGTTTCTCTCACACTCTCTCACTGTAAATGACCACGCTGTTTCTCTCACTCTCTCACTGTAAATGACCACGCTGTTTCTCTCACACTCTCACTGTAAATGACCACGCTGTTTCTCTCACTCTCTCAGTGTAAATGACCACACTGTTTCTCTCACACTCACTCACTCTAAATGGCCCAGCTCTTTCTCTCATACTCATTCCTCATAAATGAACACTCTGTTTCTCTCACACTCGCTCACTGTAAAGGCCCAACTGTTACTCTCATATGCATTCCTCATAAATGAACACACTGCTTCACTCACACTCGCTCACTGTAAATGGCCCAGCTGTTTCTCTCATACTCATTCCTCATAAATGAACACACTGTTTCTCTCACACTTGCTCACTTTAGAGGCCCAACTGTTTCTCTCATATTCTCTCAATGTAAATGACCACGCTGTTTCCCTCATACTCCCTCACTGTAAATGGCCCAGCTGTTTCTCTCACACTCTCTCACTGTAAATGATCACATGGTTTCTCTCATTCTCTCACTGTAAATGACCACGCTGTTTCTCTCACACTCTCTCACTGCAAATGATCACATGGTTTCTCTCATTCTCTCACTGTAAATGACCACACTGTTTCCCTCACACTCACTCACTGTAAATGACCACGCTGTTTATTTCACACTCTCTCACTGTAATTGACTACGCAGTTTCCCTCACACGCGCACTGTAAATGACCACACTGCTTCTCTCACAGTATAAATGACCAAGCTGTTTCCCTCTCTCTCTCACTGTAAATGACCACGCTGTTTCTCTTACACTCTCTCACTGTAAATGACCACACTGTTTCTCTCACAAACTCACTCACTATAAATGCCCATGCTGTTTCTTTCAATTATTCACTGTAATTGACCACGCCGTTTTTCTCACACTCTCACTATAAATGACCACGCTGTTTCCCTCTCTCTCTCACTGTAAATTACCACGCTGTTTCTCTCACTCTCTCACTTTAATGACCATGCTGTTTCGCTCATTCTCTCACTGTAAATGACCACAATGTTTCTCTCACACTCTGTCACTGTAAATGACCACACTGTTTCACTCACAATCTCTAGATGCAAATGGCAACATTGTTTCTCTCACAAACTCTTACTGTAAATGACCACGCTGTTTCCCTCATACTCACTCACTGTAAATGACCACGCTGTTTCTCTCACACTCTCACTTTAATGACCATGCTGTTTTCCTCATACTCTCTCACTGTAAATGACCACGCTGTTTCTCTCACACTCTCACTTTAATGACCATGCTGTTTCTCTCACTCTCTCACTTTAATGACCATGCTGTTTCTCTCACTTACTCACTGTAAATCACCACGCCATTTCTCTCACATTCTCACTATAAATGACCACGCTGTTTCCCTCTCTCTCTCACTGTAAATGACCACGCTGTTTCTCTCATACTCTCTCACTGTAAATGACCACGCTGTTTCTCTCATACTCTCTCACTGTAAATGACCACGCTGTTTCTCTCACACTCTCACTGTAAATGACCACACTGTTTCTCTCACACTCACTCACTCTAAATGGCCCAGCTGTTTCTCTCATACTCATTCCTCATAAATGAACACACTGTTTCTCTCACACTCGCTCACTGTAAAGGCCCAACTGTTAATCTCGTACGCATTCCTCATAAATGAACACACTGCTTCACTCACACTCGCTCATTGTAAATGGCCCAGCTGTTTCTCTCATACTCATTCCTCATAAATAAACAAACTGTTTCTCTCACACTTGCTCACTTTAGAGGCCCAACTGTTTCTCTCATATTCTCTCCATGTAAATGACCACGTTGTTTCCCTCATACTCCCTCACTGTAAATGGCATAGCTGTTTCTCTCACACTCTCTCACTGTAAATGATCACATGGTTTCTCTCATTCTCTCACTGTAAATGACCACGCTGTTTCTCTCACACTCTCTCACTGCAAATGATCACATGGTTTCTCTCATTCTCTCACTGTAAATGACCACACTGTTTCCCTCACACTCACTCACTGTAAATGACCACGCTGTTTATCTCACACTCTCTCACTGTAATTGACAACGCCATTTCCCTCACACGCGCACTGTAAATGACCACACTGCTTCTCTCACAGTATAAATGACCAAGCTGTTTCCCTCTCTCTCTCACTGTAAATGACCACGCTGTTTCTTTACACTCTCTCACTGTAAATGACCACACTGTTTCTCTCACAAACTCACTCACTATAAATGCCCATGCTGTTTCTTTCAATTACTCACTGTAATTGACCGCGCCGTTTTTCTCACACTCTCACTATAAATGACCACGCTGTTTCCCTCTCTCTCTCATTGTAAATTACCACGCTGTTTCTCTCACTCTCTCACTTTAATGACCATGCTGTTTCGCTCATTCTCTCACTGTAAATGAACACGTTGTTTCTCTCACATTATCTCATTGTAAATGACCACAATGTTTCTCTCACACTCTGTCACTGTAAATGACCACACTGTTTCACTCACAATCTCTAGATGCAAATGACAACATTGTTTCTCTCACAAACTCTTACTGTAAATGACCACACTGTTTCCCTCATACTCACTCACTGTAAATGACCACGCTGTTTCTCTCACACTCTCACTGTAAATGACCACGCTGTTTCTCTCACATTTTGCACTGTAAATGACCACACTGTTACTCTCTCACTGTCGCACTGTAAATGACCACGCTGTATCCCTCTCTCACTCACTGTAAATGAACACGCTGTTTCTCTCACACACTCACTGTAAATGACCACACTTTCTCTCACACTCGCTGACTGTAAATGGCCCAGCTGTTTCTCTCATATTCTCACTGTAAATGACCATGCTGTTTCCCTCTTACTCTCTCACTGTAAATGGCCCAGGGTATCAATCATACTCTCTCACTGTAAATGACCACACTGTTTCTCTCACACTGTCTCACTGTAAATGACCACGCCGTTTCTCTCACACTCTTACTGTAAATGAGCACATTGTTTCTCTCTCACACTCTCTCACTGTAAATGACCATATGGTTTCTCTCACTCTCTCATTGTAAATGACCACACTGTTTCTCTCACACTCTCTCACTGTAAATGACAACGCTGTTTCCCTCACTCTCTCACTTTAATGACCATGCTGTTTCTCTCACTCTCTCACTTTAATGACAATGCTGTTTCGCTCATTCTCTCACTGTAAATGAACACGTTGTTTCTCTCACATTATCTCATTGTAAATGACCACAATGTTTCTCTCACACTCTGTCACTGTAAATGACCACACTGTTTCACTCACAATCTCTAGATGCAAATGACAACATTGTTTCTCTCACAAACTCTTACTGTAAATGACCACGCTGTTTCCCTCATACTCTCTCACTGTAAATGACCACGCTGTTTCTCTCACACTCTCACTGTAAATGACCACGCTGTTTCTCTCACACTATTGCACTGTAAATGACCACACTGTTACTCTCTCACTGTCGCACTGTAAATGACCACGCTGTATCCCTCTCTCACTCACTGTAAATGAACACGCTGTTTCTCTCATACACTCACTGTAAATGACCACACTTTCTCTCACACTCGCTGACTGTAAATGGCCCAGCTGTTTCTCTCATATTCTCACTGTAAATGACCATACTGTTTCCCTCTTACTCTCTCACTGTAAATGGCCCAGGGTATCAATCATACTCTCTCACTGTAAATGACCACACTGTTTCTCTCACACTGTCTCACTGTAAATGACCACGCCGTTTCTCTCACACTCTTACTGTAAATGAGCACATTGTTTCTCTCTCACACTCTCTCACTGTAAATGACCATATGGTTTTTCTCACTCTCTCATTGTAAATGACCACACTGTTTCTCTCACACTCTCTCACTGTAAATGACAACGCTGTTTCCCTCACTCTCTCACTTTAATGACCATGCTGTTTCTCTCACTCTCTCACTTTAATGACCAGGCTGTTTCTCTCACTTAATCACTGTAAATGACCACGCCATTTCTCTCACATTCTCACTATAATTGACCATGCTGTTTCCCTCTCTATCTCTCACTGTAAATGACCACGCTGTTTCTCTCACACTCTCTCACTGTAAATGACCACGCTGTTTCTCTCACACTCTCACTGTAAATGACCACACTGTTTCTCTCACACTCACTCACTCTAAATGGCCCAGCTGTTTCTCTCATACTCATTCCTCATAAATGAACACACTGTTTCTCTCACACTCGCTCACTGTAAAGGCCCAACTGTTAATCTCATACGCGTTCCTCATAAATGAACACACTGCTTCACTCACACTCGCTCATTGTAAATGGCCCAGCTGTTTCTCTCATACTCATTCCTCATAAATGAACACACTGTTTCTCTCACACTTGCTCACTTTAGAGGCCCAACTGTTTCTCTCATATTCTCTCAATGTAAATGACCACGCTGTTTCCCTCATACTCCCTCACTGTAAATGGCCCAGCTGTTTCTCTCACACTCTCTCACTGTAAATGATCACATGGTATCTCTCATTCTCTCACTGTAAATGACCACGCTGGTTCTCTCACACTCTCTCACTGCAAATGATCACATGGTTTCTCTCATTCTCTCACTGTAAATGATCACAGTGTTTCCCTCACACTCACTCACTTTAGATGACCACGCTGTTTATCTCACACTCTCTCACTGTAATTGACTACGCCGTTTCCCTCACACGCGCACTGTAAATGACCACACTGCTTCTCTCACAGTATAAATGACCAAGCTGTTTCCCTCTCTCTCTCACTGTAAATGACCACACTGTTTCTCTCACAAACTCTCTCACTATAAATGCCCATGCTGTTTCTTTCAATTACTCACTGTAATTGACCACCCCGTTTTTCTCACACTCTCACTATAAATGACCACGCTGTTTCCCTCTCTCTCTCTCACTGTAAATTACCATGCTGTTTCTCTCTCTCTCTCACTTTAATGACCATGCTGTTTCGCTCATTCTCTCACTGTAAATGAACACGTTGTTTCTCTCACATTATCTCATTGTAAATGACCACAATGTTTCTCTCACACTCTGTCACTGTAAATGAAAACACTGTTTCACTCACAATCTCTAGATGCAAATGACAACATTGTTTCTCTCACAAACTCTTACTGTAAATGACCATGCTGTTTCCCTCATAATCTCTCACTGTACTTGACCATGCTGTTTCTCTCACTCTCTCACTTTAATCACCATGCTGTTTCTCTCACTCTCTCACTTTAATGACCATGCTGTTTCTCTCACTTACTCACTGTAAATGGCCACGCCATTTCTCTCACATTCTCACTATAAATGACCACGCTGTTTACCTCTCTCTCTCTCACTGTAAATGACCACGCTGTTTCTCTCACACTCTCTCACTGTAAATGACCCGCTGTTTCTCTCACACTCTCACTGTAAATGACCACACTGTTTCTCTCACACTCGCTCACTGTAAAGGCCCAACTGTTACTCTCATACGCATTCCTCATAATTGAACACACTGTTTCACTCACACTCGCTCACTGTAAATGGCCCAGCTGTTTCTCTCATACTCATTCCTCATAAATGAATACAGTGTTTCTCTCACACTTGCTCACTTTAAAGGCCCAACTGTTTCTCTCATATTCTCTCAATGTAAATGACCACACTGTTTCCCTCATACTCCCTCACATTAAATGGCCCAGCTGTTTCTCTCACACTCTCTCACTGTAAATGATCACATGGTTTCTCTCATTCTCTCACTGTAAATGACCACGCTGTTTCTCTCACACTCTCTCACTGCAAATGATCACATGGTTTCTCTCATTCTCTCACTGTAAATGACCACACTGTTTCCCTCACACTCACTCACTGTAAATGACCACGCTGTTTATCTCACACTCTCTCACTGTAATTGACTACGCCGTTTCCCTCACACGCTCACTGTAAATGACCACACTGCTTCTCTCACAGTATAAATGACCAAGCTGTTTCCCTCTCTCTCTCACTGTAAATGACCACGCTGTTTCTCTTACACTCTCTCACTGTAAATGACCACACTGTTTCTCTCACAAACTCACTCACTATAAATGCCCATGCTGTTTCTTTCAATTACTCACTGTAATTGACCACGCCGTTTTTCTCACTCTCTCACTATAAATGACCACGCTGTTTCCCTCTCTCTCTCACTGTAAATTACCACGCTGTTTCTCTCACTCTCTCACTTTAATGACCATGCTGTTTCGCTCATTCTCTCACTGTAAATGAACACGTTGTTTCTCTCACATTATCTCATTGTAATAGACCACAATGTTTCTCTCACACTCTGTCACTGTAAATGACCACACTTTTTCACTCACAATCTCTAGATGTAAATGACAACATTGTTTCTCTCACAAACTCTTACTGTAAATGACCACGCTGTTTCCCTCATACTCTCTCACTGTAAAGGACCACGCTGTTTCTCTCACATTCTCACTGTAAATGACCACGCTGTTTCTCTCACACTATCGCACTGTAAATGACCACACTGTTACTCTCTCACTGTCGCACTGTAAATGACCACGCTGTTTCCCTCTCTCACTCACTGTAAATGAACACGCTGTTTCTCTCACTCTCTCACTTTAATGACCATGCAGTTTTTCTCACTCTCTCACTGTAAATTACCGCACTGTTTCTCTCACACTCTCTCACTGTAAATGACCACGCTATTTCTCTCACACTCTCACTGTAAATGCCCGTGCTGTTTCTCTCACTTACGCAATGTAATTGACCACACCGCTTCTCTCACACTCTCACTGTAAATGACCAAATTGTTTCACTCTCACACTCTCTCACTGTAAATGACCACACTGTTTCTCTCACACTCTCACACTGTAAATGACCACGCTGTTTCTCTCACTCACTCACTGTAAATGACCACGCTGTTTCTCTCACTCACTCACTGTAAATGACCACGCTGTTTCTCTCACTCACTCACTGTAAGTGACCACACTGTTAATCTCTCACTCTCTCAATGTAAATGACCACGCTGTTTCTCTCACAATCTCTCACTGCAAATGCGCACGCTGTTTCTCTCACATACTCACTGTAATTGACCACGCCATTTCTCTCACTCTCTCACTGTAAATGACCACGCTATTTCTCTCACACTCTCACTGTAAATGCCCGTGCTGTTTCTCTCAATTACGAAATGTAATTGACCACACCGCTTCTCTCACACTGTCACTGTAAATGACCAAATTGTTTCACTCTCACACTCTCTCACTGTTAATGACCACACTGTTTCTCTCACACTCTCTCACTGTAAATGACCTCGCTGATTCTCTCACACACTCACTGTAAATGACCACACTGTTTCTCTCACACTCGCTCACTGTAAATGGCCCAGCTGTTTCTTCCATATTCTCACTGTAAATGACCATGCTGTTTCCCTCATACTCTCTCACTGTAAATGGCCCAGCTGTATCAATCATACTCTCTCACTGTAAATGACCACACTGTTTCTCTCACACTGTCTCACTGTAAATGACCACGCCGTTTCTCTCACACTCTTACTGTAAATGAGCACATTGTTTCTCTCTCACACTCTCTCACTGTAAATGACCATATGGTTTCTCTCACTCCCTCATTGTAAATGACCACACTGTTTCTCTCACACTCTCTCACTGTAAATGACAACGCTGTTTCTCTCACTCTCTCACTTTAATGACCATGCTGTTTCTCTCACTCTCTCACTTTAATGACCATGCTGTTTCTCTCACTTACTCACTGTAAATGACCACGCCATTTCTCTCACATTCTCACTATAAATGACCACGCTGTTTCCCTCTCTCTCTCTCACTGTAAATGACCACGCTGTTTCTCTCACACTCTCTCACTGTAAATGACCACGCTGTTTCTCTCACACTCTCACTGTAAATGACCACGCTGTTTCTCTCACACTTTCTCACTGTAAATGAACACGCTGTTTCTCTCATTCTCTCACTGTAAATGACCTCACTGTTTCTCTCACTCTCTCACTTTAATGACCATGCTGATCTCTCACTCTCTCACTGTAAATGACCACACTGTTTCTCTCACACTCTCTCACTCTAAATGGCCCAGCTGTTTCTCTCATACTCATTCCTCATAAATGAACACACTGTTTCTCTCACACTCGCTCACTGTAAAGGCCCAAGTGTTACTCTCATACGCATTCCTCATAAATGAACACACTGTTTCACTCACACTCGCTCACTGTAAATGGCCCAGCTGTTTTTCTCATACTCATTCCTCATAAATGAACACACTGTTTCTCTCACACTTGCTCACTTTAAAGGCCCAACTGTTTCTCTCATACTCTCTCAATGTAAATGACCACACTGTTTCCCTCATTCTCCCTCACTGTAAATGGCCCAGCTGTTTCTCTCACACTCTCTCACTGTAAATGATCACATGGTTTCTCTCATTCTCTCACTGTAAATGACCACGCTGTTTCTCTCACACTCTCTCACTGCAAATGATCACATGGGTTCTCTCATTCTCTCACTGTAACTGACCACGCTGTTTCCCTCACACTCACTCACTGTAAATGACCACGCTGTTTATCTCACACTCTCTCACTGTAATTGACTACGCCGTTTCCCTCACACGCTCACTGTAAATGACCACACTGCTTCTCTCACAGTATAAATGACAAAGCTGTTTCCCTCTCTCTCTCACTGTAAATGACCACATTGTTCCTCTCACACTCTCTCACTGTAAATGACCACGCTGTTTCTCTCACACTCTGTCACTGTAAATGACCACACTGTTTCTCTCAAACTCTCTCACTGTAAATGACCAAGCTGTTTCTCTTAGACTCTCACTGTAAATGACCACACTGTTTCTCTCACAAACTCTCTCACTATAAATTCCCATGCTGTTTCTTTCAATTACTCACTGTAATTGACCACGCCGTTTTTCTCACACTCTCACTATAAATGACCACGCTGTTTCCCTCTCTCTCTCACTGTAAATTACCACGCTGTTTCTCTCACTCTCTCACTTTAATGAACATGCTGTTTCGCTCATTCTCTCACTGTAAATGAACACGTTGTTTCTCTCACATTATCTCATTGTAAATGACCACAATGTTTCTCTCACACTCCGTCACTGTAAATGACCACACTGTTTCACTCACAATCTCTAGATGTAAATGACAACAATGTTTCTCTCAAAAACTCTTACTGTAAATGACCACGCTGTTTCCCTCATACTCTCTCACTGTAAATGACCACGCTGTTTCTCTCACACTCTCACTGTAAATGAACACGCTGTTTCTCTCACACTATCACACTGTAAATGACCACAGTGTTACTCTCTCACTGTCGCACTGTAAATGACCACGCTGTTTCCCTTTCTCACTCACTGTAAATGAACACGCTGTTTCTCTCACTCTCTCACTTTAATGACCATGCTGTTTCCCTCTCTCACTCACTGTAAATGACCACGCTGTTTCTCTCACACTCTCACTGTAAATGACCATGCTGTTTCTCTCACTTACGCAATGTAATTGACCACACCGCTTCTCTCACACTCTCACTGTAAATGACCAAATTGTTTCACTCTCACACTCTCTCACTGTAAATGACCACACTGTTTCTCTCACACTCTCGCACTCTAAATGACTACGCTGTTTCTCTCACACTCTCTCACTGTAAATGGACCAGCAGCTTCTCTCATACTCCCTCACTGTAAATGACCACACTGCTTCTCTCAATCTCTAATTGTAATTGGCCCCTCCATTTCTATTGCAATCTCTTTCTATAATTGACCACATTGTTTCTCTCACACTCTCTCACTGTAAATGGAACAGCTGCTTCTCTCATACTCACTCCTTGTAATGACCACACTGTTCTTCTCAATCTCTCACTGTAAATGGCGCCTCCACTTCTATTGCAATCTCTTTCTATGAATGACCACATTGTTTCTCTTACACTTTCTCACTGTAAATGGCCCTGCTGTTTCTTTCATACCCTCTCACTGTAAATGGCCCAGCTGTTTCTCTCATACTCTCTCACTGTAAATGGCACAGGTGTTTCCCTCTCTCTCTCACTGTAAATGATCATGCAGTTTCTCTCACTCTCTCACTGTAAATGACCACACTGTTTCTCTCACACTCTCTCATTTTAAATGGCCCAGATGTTTCCCTCTCTCTCTTACTGTAAATGATCATGCAGTTTCTCACGCTGTATCACTGTAAATGACCACACTGTTTCTTTCAAACTCTCTCACTTTCAATGAGCACCTTGTTTCTCTCACTGTAAATGAACATGTAGTTTCTCTCACTCTCTCTCACTGTAAATGACCACATTGTTTCTCCAACACTCTCTCAATGTAAATGACCACACTGTTTCCCTCTCTCTCACTCTAAATGACCACGCTCTTTTACTCTCTCTCTTACAGTAAATGACCACGCCGTTTCTCTCAAACTCTCACTATAAATGAACACGCTGTTTCCCTCTCTCTCTCACTGTAAATTACCACGCTGTTTCTCTCACTCTCTCACTTTAATGACCATGCTGTTTCGCTAATTCTCTCACTGTAAATGAACACGTTGTTTCTCTCACATTCTCTCATTGTAAATGACCACAATGTTTCTCTCACACTCTGTCACTGTAAATGACCACACTGTTTCACTCACACTATCTCGCTGAAAATGACAACAATGTTTCTCTCACACTCTCACTGTAAATGACCACGCTGTTTCTCTCACACTCTCACTGTAAATGACCACACTGTTACTCTCTCACTGTCTCACTGTAAATGACCACACTGTTTTCCTCTCTCTCTCACTGGAAATGAACACGCTGTTTCTCTCACTCTCTCACTTTAATGACCATGCTGTTTTTCTCACTCTCTCACTTTAAATGACCAGACTGTTTCTCTCACACTCGCTCACTGTAAATGGCCCAGCTGTTTCTCTCATACTCTATCACTGTAAATTAATACACTGTTTCCCTCATACTCTCTCACTGTAAATCACCCAGCTGTTTCTATCATACTCTCTCACTGTAAATGACCACACTGTTTCTCTCACACTGTCTCACTGTAAATGACCACGCCGTTTCTCTCACACTCTCACTGTAAATGAGCACATTGTTTCTCTCTCACACTCTCTCACTGTAAATGAATACATTATTTCTCTCAAACTCTCTCACTTTAAATGACCCCAATGTTTCTCTCACACCCTGTCTCTGTAAATGACCACGCTGTTTCCCTCACACTCTCTCACTGTAAATGACCACCCCGTTTCTCTCACACTCTCACTGCAACTGAGCACATTGTTTCACTCTCACACTCTCTCACTGTAAAGGACCACACTGTTTCTCTCACATTCTCTCACTGTAAATGACCAAAAGTTTCTCTTACATTCTCACGGTAAATGACCACACTGTTTCTCTCACAACCTCTCACTGTAAATGCCCATGCTGTTTCTCTCACTTACTCACTGTAATTGACCAATCCATTCCTCTTACGCCCTCACTATAAATAACCAAGCTGTTTCCCTCTCTTTCTCACTGTAAATGAACACGCTGTTTCTCTCACTCTCTCACTTTATTGACCATGCTGTTTCTCTCATTCTCTCACTGTAAATGATCACGTTGTTTCTCTCACATTCTCTCATTGTAAGTGACCACAATGTTTCTCTCACATTCTGTCAATGTAAATGACCACACTGTTTCACTCACAATCTCTAGCAGTAAATGACAACAATGTTTCTCTCACACACTCTTACTGTAAATGACCACGCTGTTTCCCTCACACTCTCTCACTGTAAATGACCACGCTGTTTCTCTCACACTCTCTCACTGTAAATGACCACGCTGTTTCTCTCACACTCTCACTGTAAATGACCACGCTGTATCTCTCACACTCTCTCACTGTAAATGACCACACTGTAACTCTCTCACAGTCGCACTGTAAATGACCACACTGTTTCCCTCTCTCACTCATTGTAAATGAACACGCTGTTTCTCTCACTCTCTCTCACTGTAAATGACCACACTGTTTCTCTCACACTCTCTCACTGTAAATGACCACGCTATTTCTCTCACACTCTCACTGTAAATGCCCGTGCTGTTTCTCTCACTTACGCAATGTAATTGACCACACCGCTTCTCTCACACTCTTACCGTAAATGATCACATTGTTTCTCTCACACTCTCTCACTCTAAATGACAACACTGTTTCTCTCACACTCTCTCTGTAAATGACCACGCTGTTTCCCTCTCTCTCTCACTGTAAATGACAACGTTGTTTCTCTCACTCTCTCACTTTAATGTCCATGCTGTTTCTTTCACTCACTCACTGTAAATGACCACGCTGTTTCTCTCACACTCTCACTGTAAATGACCACACTGTTTCTCTCACAATCCCTTACTGCAAATGCCCACGCTGTTTCTCTCACATACTCACTGTAATTGACCACGCCGTTTCTCTTACACTCTCACTGTAAATGACCACGCTGTTTCCCTCTCTCTCTCACTGTAAACGAACACGCTCTTTCTCTCACTCGCTCACTGTAAATGGACCAGCAGCTTCTCTCATACTCTCTCACTGTACATGACCACACTGTTTCTCTCATACTCTCTCACTGTAAATGGCCCAGCTGTTTCTCTCATACTCACTGACTGTACATGACCATGCAGTTTCTCTCATTTTCTCTCACTGTAAATGGCCCAGCTGTTTCTCTCATACTGTCTCACTGTAAATGGCCCAGCTGTTTCTCTCATACTCTCTCATTGTAAGTGGCCCAGCTGTTTCTCTCATACTCTCTCACTTTAAATGACCACACTGTTTCTCTTACACTCTCTCACTGTAAATGGCCCAGCTGTTTCTCTCATACTCTCTCACCGTAAATGGCCCAGCTGTTTCTCTCATACTCACTCACTGTACATGACCATGCAGTTTCTCTCATACTCTCTCACTGTAAATGTCCCAGCTGTTTCTTTCTTACTCTCTCACTGTAAATGGCCCAGCTGCTTCTCTCATACTCTCTCACTGTAAATTACCATACTGTTTCTCTTACACTCTCTCACTGTGAATGGCCCAGCTGTTTCTCTCATACTCTCTCACTGTAAATGACCCAACTGTTTCTCTTACACTCTCTCATTTTAAGTGGCCCAGCTGCTTCTCTCATACTCTCTCACTGTAAATGACCACACTGTTTCTCTTACACTCTCTCACTGTAAATGGCCCAGCTGCTTCTCTCATACTCTCTCACTGTAAATGACCACACTGTTTCTCTCACATACTCAATGTAAATGACCACGTCGTTTCTCTCACACTCTCACTGTAAATGACCACATTGTGTCTCTCTCACACTCTCTCACTCTAAATGACCACACTGTTTCTCTCACGCTCTCTCACTGTAAATGACCACACTGTTTCTCTCACACTCTCTCACTGTAAATGACCACACTGTTTCACTCACACTCCCTCACTGTAAATGACCACACTGTTTCTCTCAATCTGTAACTGTAAGTGGCCCCTCCATTTCTATTGCAATCTCTTTCTATAATTGACCACATTGTTTCTCTCACACTCTCACTGTAAATGGAACAGCTGCTTCTCTCATACTCACTCCTTGTAATGACCACACTGTTCCTCTCAATCTCTTACTGTAAACGGCGCCTCCATTTCTATTGCAATCTCTTTCTATAAATGACCACATTGTTTCTCTCACACTCTCTCACTGTAAATGGCCCAGGTGTTTCCCTCTCTCTCTCACTGTAAATGATCATGCAGTTTCTCTCACTCTATCACTGTAAATGACCAAACTGTTTCTTTCAAACTCTCTCACTGTCAATGAGCACACTGTTTCTCTCACTGTAAATGAACATGTAGTTTATCTCACACTCCCTCACTGTAAATGACCACATTGTTTCTCTCACTCTCTCACTTTAATGACCATGCTGTTTCTCTCACTCTCTCACTGTGAATTACCATGTTGTTTCTCTCACAATCTCTCACTGTAATTGCCAACGCTGTTTCTCTCACATACTCACTGTAATTGACCACGCTGTTTCTCTCACACTCTCACTGTAAATGACCACGCTGTTTCTCTCACACTCTCTCACTGCAAATGATCACATGGGTTCTCTCATTCTCTCACTGTAAATGACCACGCTGTTTCCCTCACACTCACTCACTGTAAATGACCACGCTGTTTATCTCACACTCTCTCACTGTAATTGACTACGCCGTTTCCCTCACACGCTCACTGTAAATGACCACACTGCTTCTCTCACAGTATAAATGACAAAGCTGTTTCCCTCTCTCTCTCACTGTAAATGACCACATTGTTCCTCTCACACTCTCTCACTGTAAATGACCACGCTGTTTCTCTCACACTCTGTCACTGTAAATGATCACACTGTTTCTCTCAAACTCTCTCACTGTAAATGACCAAGCTGTTTCTCTTAGACTCTCACTGTAAATGACCACACTGTTTCTCTCACAAACTCTCTCACTATAAATTCCCATGCTGTTTCTTTCAATTACTCACTGTAATTGACCACGCCGTTTTTCTCACACTCTCACTATAAATGACCACGCTGTTTCCCTCTCTCTCTCACTGTAAATTACCACGCTGTTTCTCTCACTCTCTCACTTTAATGAACATGCTGTTTCGCTCATTCTCTCACTGTAAATGAACACGTTGTTTCTCTCACATTATCTCATTGTAAATGACCACAATGTTTCTCTCACACTCTGTCACTGTAAATGACCACACTGTTTCACTCACAATTTCTAGATGTAAATGACAACAATGTTTCTCTCAAAAACTCTTACTGTAAATGACCACGCTGTTTCCCTCATACTCTCTCACTGTAAATGACCACGCTGTTTCTCTCACACTCTCACTGTAAATGAACACGCTGTTTCTCTCACACTATCACACTGTAAATGACCACAGTGTTACTCTCTCACTGTCGCACTGTAAATGACCACGCTGTTTCCCTTTCTCACTCACTGTAAATGAACACGCTGTTTCTCTCACTCTCTCACTTTAATGACCATGCTGTTTCCCTCTCTCACTCACTGTAAATGACCACGCTGTTTCTCTCACACTCTCACTGTAAATGACCATGCTGTTTCTCTCCCTTACGCAATGTAATTGACCACACCGCTTCTCTCACACTCTCACTGTAAATGACCAAATTGTTTCACTCTCACACTCTCTCACTGTAAATGACCACACTGTTTCTCTCACACTCTCACACTCTAAATGACCACGCTGTTTCCCTCTCTCTCTCACTGTAAATGGACCAGCAGCTTCTCTCATACTCCCTCACTGTAAATGACCACACTGCTTCTCTCAATCTCTAATTGTAATTGGCCCCTCCATTTCTATTGCAATCTCTTTCTATAATTGACCACATTGTTTCTCTCACACTCTCTCACTGTAAATGGAACAGCTGCTTCTCTCATACTCACTCCTTGTAATGACCACACTGTTCTTCTCAATCTCTCACTGTAAATGGCGCCTCCACTTCTATTGCAATCTCTTTCTATGAATGACCACATTGTTTCTCTTACACTTTCTCACTGTAAATGGCCCTGCTGTTTCTTTCATACCCTCTCACTGTAAATGGCCCAGCTGTTTCTCTCATACTCTCTCACTGTAAATGGCCCAGCTGTTTCTCTCATACTCTCTCACTGTAAATGGCACAGGTGTTTCCCTCTCTCTCTCACTGTAAATGATCATGCAGTTTCTCTCACTCTCTCACTGTAAATGACCACACTGTTTCTCTCACACTCTCTCATTTTAAATGGCCCAGATGTTTCCCTCTCTCTCTTACTGTAAATGATCATGCAGTTTCTCACGCTGTATCACTGTAAATGACCACACTGTTTCTTTCAAACTCTCTCACTTTCAATGAGCACCTTGTTTCTCTCACTGTAAATGAACATGTAGTTTCTCTCACTCTCTCTCACTGTAAATGACCACATTGTTTCTCCAACACTCTCTCAATGTAAATGACCACACTGTTTCCCTCTCTCTCACTCTAAATGACCACGCTCTTTTACTCTCTCTCTTACAGTAAATGACCACGCCGTTTCTCTCAAACTCTCACTATAAATGAACACGCTGTTTCCCTCTCTCTCTCACTGTAAATTACCACGCTGTTTCTCTCACTCTCTCACTTTAATGACCATGCTGTTTCGCTAATTCTCTCACTGTAAATGAACACGTTGTTTCTCTCACATTCTCTCATTGTAAATGACCACAATGTTTCTCTCACACTCTGTCACTGTAAATGACCACACTGTTTCACTCACACTATCTCGCTGAAAATGACAACAATGTTTCTCTCACACTCTCACTGTAAATGACCACGCTGTTTCTCTCACACTCTCACTGTAAATGACCACACTGTTACTCTCTCACTGTCTCACTGTAAATGACCACACTGTTTTCCTCTCTCTCTCACTGGAAATGAACACGCTGTTTCTCTCACTCTCTCACTTTAATGACCATGCTGTTTTTCTCACTCTCTCACTTTAAATGACCAGACTGTTTCTCTCACACTCGCTCACTGTAAATGGCCCAGCTGTTTCTCTCATACTCTATCACTGTAAATTAATACACTGTTTCCCTCATACTCTCTCACTGTAAATCACCCAGCTGTTTCTATCATACTCTCTCACTGTAAATGACCACACTGTTTCTCTCACACTGTCTCACTGTAAATGACCACGCCGTTTCTCTCACACTCTCACTGTAAATGAGCACATTGTTTCTCTCTCATACTCTCTCACTGTAAATGAATACATTATTTCTCTCAAACTCTCTCACTTTAAATGACCCCAATGTTTCTCTCACACCCTGTCTCTGTAAATGACCACGCTGTTTCCCTCACACTCTCTCACTGTAAATGACCACCCCGTTTCTCTCACACTCTCACAGCAACTGAGCACATTGTTTCACTCTCACACTCTCTCACTGTAAAGGACCACACTGTTTCTCTCACATTCTCTCACTGTAAATGACCAAAAGTTTCTCTTACATTCTCACGGTAAATGACCACACTGTTTCTCTCACAACCTCTCACTGTAAATGCCCATGCTGTTTCTCTCACTTACTCACTGTAATTGACCAAGCCATTCCTCTTACGCCCTCACTATAAATAACCAAGCTGTTTCCCTCTCTTTCTCACTGTAAATGAACACGCTGTTTCTCTCACTCTCTCACTTTATTGACCATGCTGTTTCTCTCATTCTCTCACTGTAAATGATCACGTTGTTTCTCTCACATTCTCTCATTGTAAGTGACCACAATGTTTCTCTCACATTCTGTCAATGTAAATGACCACACTGTTTCACTCACAATCTCTAGCAGTAAATGACAACAATGTTTCTCTCACACACTCTTACTGTAAATGACCACGCTGTTTCCCTCACACTCTCTCACTGTAAATGACCACGCTGTTTCTCTCACACTCTCTCACTGTAAATGACCACGCTGTTTCTCTCACACTCTCACTGTAAATGACCACGCTGTATCTCTCACACTCTCTCACTGTAAATGACCACACTGTAACTCTCTCACAGTCGCACTGTAAATGACCACACTGTTTCCCTCTCTCACTCATTGTAAATGAACACGCTGTTTCTCTCACTCTCTCTCACTGTAAATGACCACACTGTTTCTCTCACACTCTCTCACTGTAAATGACCACGCTATTTCTCTCACACTCTCACTGTAAATGCCCGTGCTGTTTCTCTCACTTACGCAATGTAATTGACCACACCGCTTCTCTCACACTCTTACCGTAAATGATCACATTGTTTCTCTCACACTCTCTCACTCTAAATGACAACACTGTTTCTCTCACACTCTCTCTGTAAATGACCACGCTGTTTCCCTCTCTCTCTCACTGTAAATGACAACGTTGTTTCTCTCACTCTCTCACTTTAATGTCCATGCTGTTTCTTTCACTCACTCACTGTAAATGACCACGCTGTTTCTCTCACACTCTCACTGTAAATGACCACACTGTTTCTCTCACAATCCCTTACTGCAAATGCCCACGCTGTTTCTCTCACATACTCACTGTAATTGACCACGCCGTTTCTCTCACACTCTCACTGTAAATGACCACGCTGTTTCCCTCTCTCTCTCACTGTAAACGAACACGCTCTTTCTCTCACTCGCTCACTGTAAATGGACCAGCAGCTTCTCTCATACTCTCTCACTGTACATGACCACACTGTTTCTCTCATACTCTCTCACTGTAAATGGCCCAGCTGTTTCTCTCATACTCACTGACTGTACATGACCATGCAGTTTCTCTCATTTTCTCTCACTGTAAATGGCCCAGCTGTTTCTCTCATACTGTCTCACTGTAAATGGCCCAGCTGTTTCTCTCATACTCTCTCATTGTAAGTGGCCCAGCTGTTTCTCTCATACTCTCTCTTTAAATGACCACACTGTTTCTCTTACACTCTCTCACTGTAAATGGCCCAGCTGTTTCTCTCATACTCTCTCACCGTAAATGGCCCAGCTGTTTCTCTCATACTCACTCACTGTACATGACCATGCAGTTTCTCTCATACTCTCTCACTGTAAATGTCCCAGCTGTTTCTTTCTTACTCTCTCACTGTAAATGGCCCAGCTGCTTCTCTCATACTCTCTCACTGTAAATTACCATACTGTTTCTCTTACACTCTCTCACTGTAAATGGCCCAGCTGTTTCTCTCATACTCTCTCACTGTAAATGACCCAACTGTTTCTCTTACACTCTCTCATTTTAAGTGGCCCAGCTGCTTCTCTCATACTCTCTCACTGTAAATGACCACACTGTTTCTCTCACATACTCAATGTAAATGACCACGTCGTTTCTCTCACACTCTCACTGTAAATGACCACATTGTGTCTCTCTCACACTCTCTCACTCTAAATGACCACACTGTTTCTCTCACGCTCTCTCACTGTAAATGACCACACTGTTTCTCTCACACTCTCTCACTGTAAATGACCACACTGTTTCACTCACACTCCCTCACTGTAAATGACCACACTGTTTCTCTCAATCTGTAACTGTAAGTGGCCCCTCCATTTCTATTGCAATCTCTTTCTATAATTGACCACATTGTTTCTCTCACACTCTCACTGTAAATGGAACAGCTGCTTCTCTCATACTCACTCCTTGTAATGACCACACTGTTCCTCTCAATCTCTTACTGTAAACGGCGCCTCCATTTCTATTGCAATCTCTTTCTATAAATGACCACATTGTTTCTCTCACACTCTCTCACTGTAAATGGCCCAGGTGTTTCCCTCTCTCTCTCACTGTAAATGATCATGCAGTTTCTCTCACTCTATCACTGTAAATGACCAAACTGTTTCTTTCAAACTCTCTCACTGTCAATGAGCACACTGTTTCTCTCACTGTAAATGAACATGTAGTTTATCTCACACTCCCTCACTGTAAATGACCACATTGTTTCTCTCATTCTCTCACTTTAATGACCATGCTGTTTCTCTCACTCTCTCACTGTGAATTACCATGTTGTTTCTCTCACAATCTCTCACTGTAATTGCCAACGCTGTTTCTCTCACATACTCACTGTAATTGACCACGCTGTTTCTCTCACACTCTCACTGTAAATGACCACGCTGTTTCTCTCACACTCTCTCACTGCAAATGATCACATGGGTTCTCTCATTCTCTCACTGTAAATGACCACGCTGTTTCCCTCACACTCACTCACTGTAAATGACCACGCTGTTTATCTCACACTCTCTCACTGTAATTGACTACGCCGTTTCCCTCACACGCTCACTGTAAATGACCACACTGCTTCTCTCACAGTATAAATGACAAAGCTGTTTCCCTCTCTCTCTCACTGTAAATGACCACATTGTTCCTCTCACACTCTCTCACTGTAAATGACCACGCTGTTTCTCTCACACTCTGTCACTGTAAATGACCACACTGTTTCTCTCAAACTCTCTCACTGTAAATGACCAAGCTGTTTCTCTTAGACTCTCACTGTAAATGACCACACTGTTTCTCTCACAAACTCTCTCACTATAAATTCCCATGCTGTTTCTTTCAATTACTCACTGTAATTGACCACGCCGTTTTTCTCACACTCTCACTATAAATGACCACGCTGTTTCCCTCTCTCTCTCACTGTAAATTACCACGCTGTTTCTCTCACTCTCTCACTTTAATGAACATGCTGTTTCGCTCATTCTCTCACTGTAAATGAACACGTTGTTTCTCTCACATTATCTCATTGTAAATGACCACAATGTTTCTCTCACACTCTGCCACTGTAAATGACCACACTGTTTCACTCACAATCTCTAGATGTAAATGACAACAATGTTTCTCTCAAAAACTCTTACTGTAAATGACCACGCTGTTTCCCTCATACTCTCTCACTGTAAATGACCACGCTGTTTCTCTCACACTCTCACTGTAAATGACCACGCTGTTTCTCTCACACTATCACACTGTAAATGACCACAGTGTTACTCTCTCACTGTCGCACTGTAAATGACCACGCTGTTTCCCTTTCTCACTCACTGTAAATGAACACGCTGTTTCTCTCACTCTCTCACTTTAATGACCATGCTGTTTCCCTCTCTCACTCACTGTAAATGACCACGCTGTTTCTCTCACACTCTCACTGTAAATGACCATGCTGTTTCTCTCACTTACGCAATGTAATTGACCACACCGCTTCTCTCACACTCTCACTGTAAATGACCAAATTGTTTCACTCTCACACTCTCTCACTGTAAATGACCACACTGTTTCTCTCACACTCTCACACTCTAAATGACCACGCTGTTTCCCTCTCTCTCTCACTGTAAATGGACCAGCAGCTTCTCTCATACTCCCTCACTGTAAATGACCACACTGCTTCTCTCAATCTCTAATTGTAATTGGCCCCTCCATTTCTATTGCAATCTCTTTCTATAATTGACCACATTGTTTCTCTCACACTCTCTCACTGTAAATGGAACAGCTGCTTCTCTCATACTCACTCCTTGTAATGACCACACTGTTCTTCTCAATCTCTCACTGTAAGTGGCGCCTCCACTTCTATTGCAATCTCTTTCTATGAATGACCACATTGTTTCTCTTACACTTTCTCACTGTAAATGGCCCTGCTGTTTCTTTCATACCCTCTCACTGTAAATGGCCCAGCTGTTTCTCTCATACTCTCTCACTGTAAATGGCCCAGCTGTTTCTCTCATACTCTCTCACTGTAAATGGCACAGGTGTTTCCCTCTCTCTCTCACTGTAAATGATCATGCAGTTTCTCTCACTCTCTCACTGTAAATGACCACACTGTTTCTCTCACACTCTCTCATTTTAAATGGCCCAGATGTTTCCCTCTCTCTCTTACTGTAAATGATCATGCAGTTTCTCACGCTGTATCACTGTAAATGACCACACTGTTTCTTTCAAACTCTCTCACTTTCAATGAGCACCTTGTTTCTCTCACTGTAAATGAACATGTAGTTTCTCTCACTCTCTCTCACTGTAAATGACCACATTGTTTCTCCAACACTCTCTCAATGTAAATGACCACACTGTTTCCCTCTCTCTCACTCTAAATGACCACGCTCTTTTACTCTCTCTCTTACAGTAAATGACCACGCCGTTTCTCTCAAACTCTCACTATAAATGAACACGCTGTTTCCCTCTCTCTCTCACTGTAAATTACCACGCTGTTTCTCTCACTCTCTCACTTTAATGACCATGCTGTTTCGCTAATTCTCTCACTGTAAATGAACACGTTGTTTCTCTCACATTCTCTCATTGTAAATGACCACAATGTTTCTCTCACACTCTGTCACTGTAAATGACCACACTGTTTCACTCACACTATCTCGCTGAAAATGACAACAATGTTTCTCTCACACTCTCACTGTAAATGACCACGCTGTTTCTCTCACACTCTCACTGTAAATGACCACACTGTTACTCTCTCACTGTCTCACTGTAAATGACCACACTGTTTTCCTCTCTCTCTCACTGGAAATGAACACGCTGTTTCTCTCACTCTCTCACTTTAATGACCATGCTGTTTTTCTCACTCTCTCACTTTAAATGACCAGACTGTTTCTCTCACACTCGCTCACTGTAAATGGCCCAGCTGTTTCTCTCATACTCTATCACTGTAAATTAATACACTGTTTCCCTCATACTCTCTCACTGTAAATCACCCAGCTGTTTCTATCATACTCTCTCACTGTAAATGACCACACTGTTTCTCTCACACTGTCTCACTGTAAATGACCACGCCGTTTCTCTCACACTCTCACTGTAAATGAGCACATTGTTTCTCTCTCACACTCTCTCACTGTAAATGAATACATTATTTCTCTCAAACTCTCTCACTTTAAATGACCCCAATGTTTCTCTCACACCCTGTCTCTGTAAATGACCACGCTGTTTCCCTCACACTCTCTCACTGTAAATGACCACCCCGTTTCTCTCACACTCTCACTGCAACTGAGCACATTGTTTCACTCTCACACTCTCTCACTGTAAAGGACCACACTGTTTCTCTCACATTCTCTCACTGTAAATGACCAAAAGTTTCTCTTACATTCTCACGGTAAATGACCACACTGTTTCTCTCACAACCTCTCACTGTAAATGCCCATGCTGTTTCTCTCACTTACTCACTGTAATTGACCAAGCCATTCCTCTTACGCCCTCACTATAAATAACCAAGCTGTTTCCCTCTCTTTCTCACTGTAAATGAACACGCTGTTTCTCTCACTCTCTCACTTTATTGACCATGCTGTTTCTCTCATTCTCTCACTGTAAATGATCACGTTGTTTCTCTCACATTCTCTCATTGTAAGTGACCACAATGTTTCTCTCACATTCTGTCAATGTAAATGACCACACTGTTTCACTCACAATCTCTAGCAGTAAATGACAACAATGTTTCTCTCACACACTCTTACTGTAAATGACCACGCTGTTTCCCTCACACTCTCTCACTGTAAATGACCACGCTGTTTCTCTCACACTCTCTCACTGTAAATGACCACGCTGTTTCTCTCACACTCTCACTGTAAATGACCACGCTGTATCTCTCACACTCTCTCACTGTAAATGACCACACTGTAACTCTCTCACAGTCGCACTGTAAATGACCACACTGTTTCCCTCTCTCACTCATTGTAAATGAACACGCTGTTTCTCTCACTCTCTCTCACTGTAAATGACCACACTGTTTCTCTCACACTCTCTCACTGTAAATGACCACGCTATTTCTCTCACACTCTCACTGTAAATGCCCGTGCTGTTTCTCTCACTTACGCAATGTAATTGACCACACCGCTTCTCTCACACTCTTACCGTAAATGATCACATTGTTTCTCTCACACTCTCTCACTCTAAATGACAACACTGTTTCTCTCACACTCTCTCTGTAAATGACCACGCTGTTTCCCTCTCTCTCTCACTGTAAATGACAACGTTGTTTCTCTCACTCTCTCACTTTAATGTCCATGCTGTTTCTTTCACTCACTCACTGTAAATGACCACGCTGTTTCTCTCACACTCTCACTGTAAATGACCACACTGTTTCTCTCACAATCCCTTACTGCAAATGCCCACGCTGTTTCTCTCACATACTCACTGTAATTGACCACGCCGTTTCTCTCACACTCTCACTGTAAATGACCACGCTGTTTCCCTCTCTCTCTCACTGTAAACGAACACGCTCTTTCTCTCACTCGCTCACTGTAAATGGACCAGCAGCTTCTCTCATACTCTCTCACTGTACATGACCACACTGTTTCTCTCATACTCTCTCACTGTAAATGGCCCAGCTGTTTCTCTCATACTCACTGACTGTACATGACCATGCAGTTTCTCTCATTTTCTCTCACTGTAAATGGCCCAGCTGTTTCTCTCATACTGTCTCACTGTAAATGGCCCAGCTGTTTCTCTCATACTCTCTCATTGTAAGTGGCCCAGCTGTTTCTCTCATACTCTCTCACTTTAAATGACCACACTGTTTCTCTTACACTCTCTCACTGTAAATGGCCCAGCTGTTTCTCTCATACTCTCTCACCGTAAATGGCCCAGCTGTTTCTCTCATACTCACTCACTGTACATGACCATGCAGTTTCTCTCATACTCTCTCACTGTAAATGTCCCAGCTGTTTCTTTCTTACTCTCTCACTGTAAATGGCCCAGCTGCTTCTCTCATACTCTCTCACTGTAAATTACCATACTGTTTCTCTTACACTCTCTCACTGTAAATGGCCCAGCTGTTTCTCTCATACTCTCTCACTGTAAATGACCCAACTGTTTCTCTTACACTCTCTCATTTTAAGTGGCCCAGCTGCTTCTCTCATACTCTCTCACTGTAAATGACCACACTGTTTCTCTTACACTCTCTCACTGTAAATGGCCCAGCTGCTTCTCTCATACTCTCTCACTGTAAATGACCACACTGTTTCTCTCACATACTCAATGTAAATGACCACGTCGTTTCTCTCACACTCTCACTGTAAATGACCACATTGTGTCTCTCTCACACTCTCTCACTCTAAATGACCACACTGTTTCTCTCACGCTCTCTCACTGTAAATGACCACACTGTTTCTCTCACACTCTCTCACTGTAAATGACCACACTGTTTCACTCACACTCCCTCACTGTAAATGACCACACTGTTTCTCTCAATCTGTAACTGTAAGTGGCCCCTCCATTTCTATTGCAATCTCTTTCTATAATTGACCACATTGTTTCTCTCACACTCTCACTGTAAATGGAACAGCTGCTTCTCTCATACTCACTCCTTGTAATGACCACACTGTTCCTCTCAATCTCTTACTGTAAACGGCGCCTCCATTTCTATTGCAATCTCTTTCTATAAATGACCACATTGTTTCTCTCACACTCTCTCACTGTAAATGGCCCAGGTGTTTCCCTCTCTCTCTCACTGTAAATGATCATGCAGTTTCTCTCACTCTATCACTGTAAATGACCAAACTGTTTCTTTCAAACTCTCTCACTGTCAATGAGCACACTGTTTCTCTCACTGTAAATGAACATGTAGTTTATCTCACACTCCCTCACTGTAAATGACCACATTGTTTCTCTCACTCTCTCACTTTAATGACCATGCTGTTTCTCTCACTCTCTCACTGTGAATTACCATGTTGTTTCTCTCACAATCTCTCACTGTAATTGCCAACGCTGTTTCTCTCACATACTCACTGTAATTGACCACGCTGTTTCTCTCACACTCTCACTGTAAATGACCACGCTGTTTCTCTCAATCTCTCACTGTAAATGGACCAGCAGCTTCTCTCTTACACTCTCACTGTAAATGACCACACTGTTTCTCTTACACTGTCTCACTGTAAATGACCACACTGTTTCTCTCAATCTCTAATTGTAATTGGCCCCTCCATTTCTATTGCAATCTCTTTCTATAAATGACCACATTGTTTCTCTCACACTCTCTCACTGTAAATGGCCCAGCTGTTTCTCTCATACTCTCTCACTGTAAATGGCCCTGCTGTTTCTCACATACTCTCTCACTGTAAATGGCTTCCCTCTCTCTCTCACTGTAAATGATCATGCAGTTTCTCTCACTCTATCACTGTAAATGACCACACTGTTTCACTCACACTCTCTCATTGTAAATGGCCCAGGTGTTTCCCTCTCTCTCTTACTGTAAATGATCATGCAGTTTCTCTCACTCTATCACTGTAAATGACCACACTGTTTCTTTCAAACTCTCTCACTGTCAATGAGCACACTGTTTCTCTCACTGTAAATGAACATGTAGTTTCTCTCACACTCTCTCACTGTAAATGACCACACTGTGTCTCTCACACTCTCTCACTGTAAATGACCACGCTGTTTCTCTCACACTCTCACTGTAAATGAACACGCTGTTTGACTCTCTCTCTCACTGTAAATTACCACGCTGTTTCTCTCACTCTCTCACTTTAATGACCATGCTGTTTCGCTAATTCTCTCACTGTAAATGAACACGTTGTTTCTCTCACATTCTCTCATTGTAAATGACCACAATGTTTCTCTCACACTCTGTCACTGTAAATGACCACACTGTTTCTCTCACAGTCTCTCTCTGAAAATGACAACAATGTTTCTCTCACACTCTCTCACTGGAAATGAACATGCTGTTTCTCTCACTCTCTCACTTTAATGACCACACTGTTTCTCTCACACTCTCTCACTGTAAATGACCCAGCTGTTTCTCTCATACTCACTCCTTGTAAATGACCACACTGTTTCTCTCACACTCGCTCACTGTAAATGGCCCAGCTGTTTCTCTCATACTCTATCACTGTAAATTAATACACTGTTTCCCTCATACTCTCTCACTGTAAATCACCCCGCTGTTTCTATCATACTCTCTCACTTTAAATGACCACACTGTTTCTCTCACACTGTCTCACTGTAAATGACCACGCCGTTTCTCTCACACTTTCACTGTAAATGAGCATATTGTTTCTCTCTCACACTCTCTCACATTAAATGAATACATTATTTCTCTCAAACTCTCTCACTTTAAATGACCCCAATGTTTCTCTCACACCCTGTCTCTGTAAATGACCACGCTGTTTCCCTCACACTCACTCACTGTAAATGACCACCCCGTTTCTCTCACACTCTCACTGCAACTGAGCACATTGTTTCACTCTCACACTCTCTCACTGTCAAGGACCAAACTGTTTGTCTCACACTCTCTCACTGTAAATGACCAACTGTTTCTCTTACACTCTCACGTTAAATGACCACGCTGTTTCTCTCACACTCTCTCACTTTAAAGGACCACACTGTTTCTCTCACACTCTCTCACTGTAAATGACCACACTTTTTCTCTTACGCTCTCACTGTAAATGACCAACTGTTTCTCTTACACTCTCACTGTAAATGACCACACTGTTTCTCTAACAAGCTCTCACTGTAAATGCCCATGCTGTTTCTCTCACTTACTCACTGTAATTGACCACACCATTCCTCTTACAATCTCACTATAAATGACCACGCTGTTTCCCTCTCTTTCTCACTGTATATTACCATGCTCTTTCTCTCACTATCTCACTTTAATGACCATGCTGTTTCTCTCATTCTCTCACTGTAAATGATCACATTGTTTCTCTCACATTCTCTCATTGTAAATGACCATGCTGTTTCTCTCACACTCTGTCACTGTAAATGACTACACTGTTACTCTCTCACTCTCTCACTGTAAATGACCACACTGTTTTTATCACATTCTCTCACTGTAAATGACCACACTGTTACTCTTTCACTCTCTCACTGTAAATGACCACACTGTTTTCTCACTCTCTCATTGCAAATGAACACGTAATTTCTCTCAAACTCTCTCACTGTAAATGATCACACTGTTTCTCTCACACTCTCTCACTGTAAATGAACACACTGTTTCCCTCACTCTCTCACTGTAAATGAACACATAGTTTATCTAACAAACTCTCACTGTAAATGACCATTCTGTTTCTCTCACACTCTCTCACTGTAAATGACCACACTGTTACTCTCACTCTCTCACTGTAAATGACCACACTGTTAATGTCTCACTCTCTAACTGTAAGTGACATCACTGTTTCTCTCACTATCTCACTGTAAATGAACACATAGTTTCTCTCTCACTCTCTCACTGTAAATGACCTCACTGTTTCTCTCACTCTCTCTCAGTGTAAATTACCACACTGTTTCTCTCACTCTCTCTCTGTAAATGAACACGTAGATTCTCTCACACTCTCTCACTGTAAATGACCACTTTATTTCTCCCTCACTTTCAATGACCACACCGTTTCTCTCATACTCACTCACAGTAAATGGTCCAGCTGTTTCTCTCATACACTCTCATGGTAAATTGCCCAGCTGTTTCTCTCATACTCTCTCACTGTAAATGACCACACTGTTTCTCTCACACTCTGTCACTGTAAATGACCACACTGTTTTCTGACTCTCTCATTGCAAATGAACACGTAGTTTGTCTCACAATCTCTCACTGTAAATGACCACACTGTTTCTCTCACACTCTCTCACTGCAAATGACCACACTGTTTCTCACACTCTCTCACTGGAAATGAACACGTAGTTTCTCTAAAAATCTCTCACTGTAAATGAACATTCTGTTTCTCTCCCACTCTCTCACTGTAAATGACCACACTGTTTCTCTCACACTCTCTCACTGTAAATGACCACACTGTTACTCTCACTCTCTCACTGTAAATGACCACACTGTTAATGTCTCACTCTCTAACTGTAAGTGACATCACTGTTTCTCTCACTATCTCACTGTAAATGAACACATAGTTTCTCTCTCACTCTCTCACTGTAAATGACCTCACTGTTTCTCTCACTCTCTCTCAGTGTAAATTACCACACTGTTTCTCTCACTCTCTCTCTGTAAATGAACACGTAGATTCTCTCACACTCTCTCACTGTAAATGACCACTTTATTTCTCCCTCACTTTCAATGACCACAACGTTTCTCTCATACTCACTCACAGTAAATGGTCCAGCTGTTTCTCTCATACACTCTCATGGTAAATTGCCCAGCTGTTTCTCTCATACTCTCTCACTGTAAATGACCACACTGTTTCTCTCACACTCTGTCACTGTAAATGACCACACTGTTTTCTGACTCTCTCATTGCAAATGAACACGTAGTTTGTCTCACAATCTCTCACTGTAAATGACCACACTGTTTCTCTCACACTCTCTCACTGCAAATGACCACACTGTTTCTCACACTCTCTCACTGGAAATGAACACGTAGTTTCTCTAAAAATCTCTCACTGTAAATGAACATTCTGTTTCTCTCCCACTCTCTCACTGTAAATGACCACAATGTTTCTCTCACACTCTCTCACTGTAAATGACCACACTGTTAATCTCTCACTCTCTCATTGTAAATGACCTCACTGTTTCTCTCACTCTCTCACTGTAAATGAACACATAGATTCTCTCACACTCTCTCACTGTAAATGATCACACTCTTCCTCTCACAATCTCTCACTGTAAATGACCACACTGTTTCTCTCACACTCTCTCACTGTAAATGACCACACTTCAACTCTCTCTCTCACTGTAAATTTCCACACTGTTACTCTCTCACTCTCTCACTGTAAATGACCTCACTGTTTCTCTCACTCTCTCACTGTAAATGAACACATAGATTCTCTCACAATCTCTCACTGTAATTGACCACACTGTTTCTCTCACACTCTCTCAGGTTAAATAACCGCACTGTTTCTCTCACTCTCTCTCTGTAAATGAACACGGAGATTCTCTCACACTCTCTCACTGTAAACGACTACTTTACTTCTCCTCAATTTCCATGACCGCACCGTTTCTCTCATACGCACTCACTGTAAATGGTCCAGCTGTTTCCCTCATACACTCTCATGGTAAATTGCCCAGCTGTTTCTCTCATACTCTCTCACTGTAAATGACCACACTGTTAATCTCTCACTCTCTCACTGTAAATGACATCACTGTTTCTCTCACTATCTCACTGTAAAAAAACACATATATTCTCTCACACTCTCTCACTGTAAATGATCACACTCTTCCTCTCACAATCTCTCACTGTAAATGACCACACTGTTTCTCTCACACTCTCTCACTGTAAATGACCACAGTGTTTCTCTCAGTCTCTCACTGTAAATGAACACGTAGTTTCTCTAACAATCTCTCACTGTAAATGACCATTCTGTTTCTCTCACACTCTCTCACTGTAAATGACCACACTTTGTCTCTCACACTCTCTCACTGTAAATGACCACACTGTTACTCTCACTCTCTCACTGTAAATGACCACACTGTTAATGTCTCACTCTCTCACTGTAAATGACATCACTGTTTCTCTCACTATCTCACTGTAAATGAACACATAGTTTCTCTCACACTCTCTCACTGTAAATGATCACACTCTTCCTCTCACAATTTCTCACTGTAAATGACCACACTGTTTCTCTCACACTCTCTCACTGTAAATGACCACACTGTAACTCTCACTCTCTCACTGTAAATGACCTCACTGTTTCTCTCACTCTCTCTCAGTGTAAATTACCACACTGTTTCTCTCACTCTTTCTCTGTAAATGAACACGTAGATTCTCTCACACTCTCTCACTGTAAATGACCACTTTATTTCTCCCTCACTTTCAATGACCACACCGTTTCTCTCATACTCACTCACAGTAAATGGTCCAGCTTTTTCTCTCATACACTCTCATGGTAAATTGCCCAGCTGTTTCTCTCATACTCTCTCACTGTAAATGACCACACTGTTTCTCTCACGTTCTCTCACTGCAAATGACCACACTGTTACTCTCTCACTCACTCACTGTAAATGACCAAAGTGTTTCTCTCACATTCTCTCACTGTAAATGACCACACTGTTACTCTCTCACTCTCTCACTGTAAATGACCACACTGTTTTCTGACTCTCTCATTGCAAATGAACACGTAGTTTCTCTCAAACTCTCTCACTGTAAATGACCACACTGTTTCTCTCACACTTTCTCACTGTAAATGACCACACTGTTTCTCTCACTCTCTCACTGTAAATGAACACGTAGTTTGTCTCACAATCTCTCACTGTAAATGACCACACTGTTTCTCTCACACTCTCTCACTGTAAATGACCACACTGTTACTCTCACTCTCTCACTGTAAATGACCACACTGTTAATGTCTCACTCTCTAACTGTAAGTGACATCACTGTTTCTCTCACTATCTCACTGTAAATGAACACATAGTTTCTCTCTCACTCTCTCACTGTAAATGACCTCACTGTTTCTCTCACTCTCTCTCAGTGTAAATTACCACACTGTTTCTCTCACTCTCTCTCTGTAAATGAACACGTAGATTCTCTCACACTCTCTCACTGTAAATGACCACTTTATTTCTCCCTCACTTTCAATGACCACAACGTTTCTCTCATACTCACTCACAGTAAATGGTCCAGCTGTTTCTCTCATACACTCTCATGGTAAATTGCCCAGCTGTTTCTCTCATACTCTCTCACTGTAAATGACCACACTGTTTCTCTCACACTCTGTCACTGTAAATGACCACACTGTTTTCTGACTCTCTCATTGCAAATGAACACGTAGTTTGTCTCACAATCTCTCACTGTAAATGACCACACTGTTTCTCTCACACTCTCTCACTGCAAATGACCACACTGTTTCTCACACTCTCTCACTGGAAATGAACACGTAGTTTCTCTAAAATTCTCTCACTGTAAATGAACATTCTGTTTCTCTCCCACTCTCTCACTGTAAATGACCACACTGTTTCTCTCACACTCTCTCACTGTAAATGACCACACTGTTAATCTCTCACTCTCTCATTGTAAATGACCTCACTGTTTCTCTCACTCTCTCACTGTAAATGAACACATAGATTCTCTCACACTCTCTCACTGTAAATGATCACACTCTTCCTCTCACAATCTCTCACTGTAAATGACCACACTGTTTCTCTCACACTCTCTCACTGTAAATGATCACACTCTTCCTCTCACAATCTCTCACTGTAAATGACCACACTTCAACTCTCTCTCTCACTGTAAATTTCCACACTGTTACTCTCTCACTCTCTCACTGTAAATGACCTCACTGTTTCTCTCACTCTCTCACTGTAAATGAACACATAGATTCTCTCACAATCTCTCACTGTAATTGACCACACTGTTTCTCTCACACTCTCTCAGGTTAAATAACCGCACTGTTTCTCTCACTCTCTCTCTGTAAATGAACACGGAGATTCTCTCACACTCTCTCACTGTAAACGACTACTTTACTTCTCCTCAATTTCCATGACCGCACCGTTTCTCTCATACGCACTCACTGTAAATGGTCCAGCTGTTTCCCTCATACACTCTCATGGTAAATTGCCCAGCTGTTTCTCTCATACTCTCTCACTGTAAATGACCACACTGTTTCTCTCACATTCTCTCACTGTAAATGACCATTCTGTTTGTATCACACTCTCTCACTGTAAATGACATCACTGTTTCTCTCACTATCTCACTGTAAAAAAACACATATATTCTCTCACACTCTCTCACTGTAAATGATCACACTCTTCCTCTCACAATCTCTCACTGTAAATGACCACACTGTTTCTCTCACACTCTCTCACTGTAAATGACCACAGTGTTTCTCTCAGTCTCTCACTGTAAATGAACACGTAGTTTCTCTAACAATCTCTCACTGTAAATGACCATTCTGTTTCTCTCACACTCTCTCACTGTAAATGACCACACTTTGTCTCTCACACTCTCTCACTGTAAATGACCACACTGTTACTCTCACTCTCTCACTGTAAATGACCACACTGTTAATGTCTCACTCTCTCACTGTAAATGACATCACTGTTTCTCTCACTATCTCACTGTAAATGAACACATAGTTTCTCTCACACTCTCTCACTGTAAATGATCACACTCTTCCTCTCACAATTTCTCACTGTAAATGACCACACTGTTTCTCTCACACTCTCTCACTGTAAATGACCACACTGTAACTCTCACTCTCTCACTGTAAATGACCTCACTGTTTCTCTCACTCTCTCTCAGTGTAAATTACCACACTGTTTCTCTCACTCTTTCTCTGTAAATGAACACGTAGATTCTCTCACACTCTCTCACTGTAAATGACCACTTTATTTCTCCCTCACTTTCAATGACCACACCGTTTCTCTCATACTCACTCACAGTAAATGGTCCAGCTTTTTCTCTCATACACTCTCATGGTAAATTGCCCAGCTGTTTCTCTCATACTCTCTCACTGTAAATGACCACACTGTTTCTCTCACGTTCTCTCACTGTAAATGACCACACTGTTACTCTCTCACTCACTCACTGTAAATGACCAAAGTGTTTCTCTCACATTCTCTCACTGTAAATGACCACACTGTTACTCTCTCACTCTCTCACTGTAAATGACCACACTGTTTTCTGACTCTCTCATTGCAAATGAACACGTAGTTTCTCTCAAACTCTCTCACTGTAAATGACCACACTGTTTCTCTCACACTTTCTCACTGTAAATGACCACACTGTTTCTCTCACTCTCTCACTGTAAATGAACACGTAGTTTGTCTCACAATCTCTCACTGTAAATGACCACACTGTTTCTCTCACACTCTCTCACTGTAAATGACCCAGCTGTTTCTCTCATACTCACTCCTTGTAAATGACCACACTGTTTCTCTCACACTCGCTCACTGTAAATGGCCCAGCTGTTTCTCTCATACTCTATCACTGTAAATTAATACACTGTTTCCCTCATACTCTCTCACTGTAAATCACCCCGCTGTTTCTATCATACTCTCTCACTTTAAATGACCACACTGTTTCTCTCACACTGTCTCACTGTAAATGACCACGCCGTTTCTCTCACACTTTCACTGTAAATGAGCATATTGTTTCTCTCTCACACTCTCTCACATTAAATGAATACATTATTTCTCTCAAACTCTCTCACTTTAAATGACCCCAATGTTTCTCTCACACCCTGTCTCTGTAAATGACCACGCTGTTTCCCTCACACTCACTCACTGTAAATGACCACCCCGTTTCTCTCACACTCTCACTGCAACTGAGCACATTGTTTCACTCTCACACTCTCTCACTGTCAAGGACCAAACTGTTTGTCTCACACTCTCTCACTGTAAATGACCAACTGTTTCTCTTACACTCTCACGTTAAATGACCACGCTGTTTCTCTCACACTCTCTCACTTTAAAGGACCACACTGTTTCTCTCACACTCTCTCACTGTAAATGACCACACTTTTTCTCTTACGCTCTCACTGTAAATGACCAACTGTTTCTCTTACACTCTCACTGTAAATGACCACACTGTTTCTCTAACAAGCTCTCACTGTAAATGCCCATGCTGTTTCTCTCACTTACTCACTGTAATTGACCACACCATTCCTCTTACAATCTCACTATAAATGACCACGCTGTTTCCCTCTCTTTCTCACTGTATATTACCATGCTCTTTCTCTCACTATCTCACTTTAATGACCATGCTGTTTCTCTCATTCTCTCACTGTAAATGATCACATTGTTTCTCTCACATTCTCTCATTGTAAATGACCATGCTGTTTCTCTCACACTCTGTCACTGTAAATGACTACACTGTTACTCTCTCACTCTCTCACTGTAAATGACCACACTGTTTTTATCACATTCTCTCACTGTAAATGACCACACTGTTACTCTTTCACTCTCTCACTGTAAATGACCACACTGTTTTCTCACTCTCTCATTGCAAATGAACACGTAATTTCTCTCAAACTCTCTCACTGTAAATGATCACACTGTTTCTCTCACACTCTCTCACTGTAAATGAACACACTGTTTCCCTCACTCTCTCACTGTAAATGAACACATAGTTTATCTAACAAACTCTCACTGTAAATGACCATTCTGTTTCTCTCACACTCTCTCACTGTAAATGACCACACTGTTTCTCTCACACTCTCTCACTGTAAATGACCACACTGTTACTCTCACTCTCTCACTGTAAATGACCACACTGTTAATGTCTCACTCTCTAACTGTAAGTGACATCACTGTTTCTCTCACTATCTCACTGTAAATGAACACATAGTTTCTCTCTCACTCTCTCACCGTAAATGACCTCACTGTTTCTCTCACTCTCTCTCTGTAAATGAACACGTAGATTCTCTCACACTCTCTCACTGTAAATGACTACTTTATTTCTCCCTCACTTTCAATGACCACACCGTTTCTCTCATACTCACTCACAGTAAATGGTCCAGCTGTTTCTCTCATACACTCTCATGGTAAATTGCCCAGCTGTTTCTCTCATACTCTCTCACTGTAAATGACCACACTGTTTCTCTCACACTCTGTCACTGTAAATGACCACACTGTTTTCTGACTCTCTCATTGCAAATGAACACGTAGTTTGTCTCACAATCTCTCACTGTAAATGACCACACTGTTTCTCTCACACTCTCTCACTGCAAATGACCACACTGTTTCTCACACTCTCTCACTGGAAATGAACACGTAGTTTCTCTAAAAATCTCTCACTGTAAATGAACATTCTGTTTCTCTCCCACTCTCTCACTGTAAATGACCACACTGTTTCTCTCACACTCTCTCACTGTAAATGACCACACTGTTACTCTCACTCTCTCACTGTAAATGACCACACTGTTAATGTCTCACTCTCTAACTGTAAGTGACATCACTGTTTCTCTCACTATCTCACTGTAAATGAACACATAGTTTCTCTCTCACTCTCTCACTGTAAATGACCTCACTGTTTCTCTCACTCTCTCTCAGTGTAAATTACCACACTGTTTCTCTCACTCTCTCTCTGTAAATGAACACGTAGATTCTCTCACACTCTCTCACTGTAAATGACCACTTTATTTCTCCCTCACTTTCAATGACCACAACGTTTCTCTCATACTCACTCACAGTAAATGGTCCAGCTGTTTCTCTCATACACTCTCATGGTAAATTGCCCAGCTGTTTCTCTCATACTCTCTCACTGTAAATGACCACACTGTTTCTCTCACACTCTGTCACTGTAAATGACCACACTGTTTTCTGACTCTCTCATTGCAAATGAACACGTAGTTTGTCTCACAATCTCTCACTGTAAATGACCACACTGTTTCTCTCACACTCTCTCACTGCAAATGACCACACTGTTTCTCACACTCTCTCACTGGAAATGAACACGTAGTTTCTCTAAAAATCTCTCACTGTAAATGAACATTCTGTTTCTCTCCCACTCTCTCACTGTAAATGACCACACTGTTTCTCTCACACTCTCTCACTGTAAATGACCACACTGTTAATCTCTCACTCTCTCATTGTAAATGACCTCACTGTTTCTCTCACTCTCTCACTGTAAATGAACACATAGATTCTCTCACACTCTCTCACTGTAAATGATCACACTCTTCCTCTCACAATCTCTCACTGTAAATGACCACACTGTTTCTCTCACACTCTCTCACTGTAAATGATCACACTCTTCCTCTCACAATCTCTCACTGTAAATGACCACACTGTTTCTCTCACACTCTCTCACTGTAAATGACCACACTTCAACTCTCTCTCTCACTGTAAATTTCCACACTGTTACTCTCTCACTCTCTCACTGTAAATGACCTCACTGTTTCTCTCACTCTCTCACTGTAAATGAACACATAGATTCTCTCACAATCTCTCACTGTAATTGACCACACTGTTTCTCTCACACTCTCTCAGGTTAAATAACCGCACTGTTTCTCTCACTCTCTCTCTGTAAATGAACACGGAGATTCTCTCACACTCTCTCACTGTAAACGACTACTTTACTTCTCCTCAATTTCCATGACCGCACCGTTTCTCTCATACGCACTCACTGTAAATGGTCCAGCTGTTTCCCTCATACACTCTCATGGTAAATTGCCCAGCTGTTTCTCTCATACTCTCTCACTGTAAATGACCACACTGTTTCTCTCACATTCTCTCACTGTAAATGACCATTCTGTTTGTATCACACTCTCTCACTGTAAATGACATCACTGTTTCTCTCACTATCTCACTGTAAAAAAACACATATATTCTCTCACACTCTCTCACTGTAAATGATCACACTCTTCCTCTCACAATCTCTCACTGTAAATGACCACACTGTTTCTCTCACACTCTCTCACTGTAAATGACCACAGTGTTTCTCTCAGTCTCTCACTGTAAATGAACACGTAGTTTCTCTAACAATCTCTCACTGTAAATGACCATTCTGTTTCTCTCACACTCTCTCACTGTAAATGACCACACTTTGTCTCTCACACTCTCTCACTGTAAATGACCACACTGTTACTCTCACTCTCTCACTGTAAATGACCACACTGTTAATGTCTCACTCTCTCACTGTAAATGACATCACTGTTTCTCTCACTATCTCACTGTAAATGAACACATAGTTTCTCTCACACTCTCTCACTGTAAATGATCACACTCTTCCTCTCACAATTTCTCACTGTAAATGACCACACTGTTTCTCTCACACTCTCTCACTGTAAATGACCACACTGTAACTCTCACTCTCTCACTGTAAATGACCTCACTGTTTCTCTCACTCTCTCTCAGTGTAAATTACCACACTGTTTCTCTCACTCTTTCTCTGTAAATGAACACGTAGATTCTCTCACACTCTCTCACTGTAAATGACCACTTTATTTCTCCCTCACTTTCAATGACCACACCGTTTCTCTCATACTCACTCACAGTAAATGGTCCAGCTTTTTCTCTCATACACTCTCATGGTAAATTGCCCAGCTGTTTCTCTCATACTCTCTCACTGTAAATGACCACACTGTTTCTCTCACGTTCTCTCACTGTAAATGACCACACTGTTACTCTCTCACTCACTCACTGTAAATGACCAAAGTGTTTCTCTCACATTCTCTCACTGTAAATGACCACACTGTTACTCTCTCACTCTCTCACTGTAAATGACCACACTGTTTTCTGACTCTCTCATTGCAAATGAACACGTAGTTTCTCTCAAACTCTCTCACTGTAAATGACCACACTGTTTCTCTCACACTTTCTCACTGTAAATGACCACACTGTTTCTCTCACTCTCTCACTGTAAATGAACACGTAGTTTGTCTCACAATCTCTCACTGTAAATGACCACACTGTTTCTCTCACACTCTCTCACTGTAAATGACCACACTTCAACTCTCACTCTCTCACTGTAAATTTCCACACTGTTACTCTCTCACTCTCTCACTGTAAATGACCTCACTGTTTCTCTCACTCTCTCACTGTAAATGAACACATAGATTCTCTCACACTCTCTCACTGTAATTGACCACACTGTTTCTCTCACACTCTCTCAGGTTAAATTACCGCACTGTTTCTCTCACTCTCTCTCTGTAAATGAACACGGAGATTCTCTCACACTCTCTCACTGTAAACGAATACTTTATTTCTCCTCACTTTCCATGACCGCACCGTTTCTCTCATACTCACTCACTGTAAATGACCACACTGTTACTCTCACTCTCTCACTGTAAATGACCACACTGTTAATGTCTCACTCTCTCACTGTAAATGACATCACTGTTTCTCTGACTATCTCACTGTAAATGAACACATAGTTTCTCTCACACTCTCTCACTGTAAATGATCACACTCTTCCTCTCACAATTTCTCACTGTAAATGACCACACTGTTTCTCTCACACTCTCTCACTGTAAATGACCACACTGTAACTCTCACTCTCTCAATGTAAATGACCACACTGTTACTCTCTCACTCTCTCACTGTAAATGACCTCACTGTTTCTCTCACTCTCTCACTGTAAATGAACACATAGATTCTCTCACAATCTCTCACTGTAATTGACCACACTGTTTCTCTCACACTCTCTCAGGTTAAATTACCGCACTGTTTCTCTCACTCTCTCTCTGTAAATGAACACGGAGATTCTCTCACACTCTCTCACTGTAAACGACTACTTTAATTCTCTTCACTTTCCATGACCGCACCGTTTCTCTCATACTCACTCACTGTAAATGGTCCAGCTGTTTCCCTCATACACTCTCATGGTAAATTGCCCAGCTGTTTCTCTCATACTCGCTCACTGTAAATGACCACACTGTTTCTCTCACATTCTCTCACTGTAAATGACCATTCTGTTTGTATCACACTCTCTCACTGTAAATGACCACACTGTTTCTCTCAGTCTCTCACTGTAAATGAACACCTAGTTTCTCTAACAATCTCTCACTGTAAATGACCATTCTGTTTCTCTCACACTCTCTCACTGTAAATGACCACACTTTGTCTCTCACACTCTCTCACTGTAAATGACCACACTGTTACTCTCACTCTCTCACTGTAAATGACCACACTGTTAATGTCTCACTCTCTCACTGTAAATGACATCACTGTTTCTCTCACTATCTCACTGTAAATGAACACATAGTTTCTCTCACACTCTCTCACTGTAAATGATCACACTCTTCCTCTCACAATTTCTCACTGTAAATGACCACACTGTTTCTCTCACACTCTCTCACTGTAAATGACCACACTGTAACTCTCACTCTCTCACTGTAAATGACCTCACTGTTTCTCTCACTCTCTCTCAGTGTAAATTACCACACTGTTTCTCTCACTCTTTCTCTGTAAATGAACACGTAGATTCTCTCACACTCTCTCACTGTAAATGACCACTTTATTTCTCCCTCACTTTCAATGACCACACCGTTTCTCTCATACTCACTCAAAGTAAATGGTCCAGCTGTTTCTCTCATACACTCTCATGGTAAATTGCCCAGCTGTTTCTCTCATACTCTCTCACTGTAAATGACCACACTGTTTCTCTCACGTTCTCTCACTGTAAGTGACCAAACTGTTACTCTCTCACTCACTCACTGTAAATGACCAAAGTGTTTCTCTCACATTCTCTCACTGTAAATGACCACACTGTTACTCTCTCACTCTCTCACTGTAAATGACCACACTGTTTTCTGACTCTCTCATTGCAAATGAACACGTAGTTTCTCTCAAACTCTCTCACTGTAAATGACCACACTGTTTCTCTAACACTTTCTCACTGTAAATGACCACACTGTTTCTCTCACTCTCTCACTGTAAATGAACACGTAGTTTCTCTCACAATCTCTCACTGTAAATGACCACACTGTTTCTCTCACACTCTCTCACTGCAAATGACCACACTGTTTCTCACACTCTCTCACTGTAAATGAACACGTAGTTTCTCTAAAAATCTCTCACTGTAAATGAACATTCTGTTTCTCTCACACTCTCTCACTGTAAATGACCACACTGTTTCTCTCACACTCTCTCACTGTAAATGACCACACTGTTAATCTCTCACTCTCTCATTGTAAATGACTTCACTGTTTCTCTCACTCTCTCACTGTAAATGAACACATAGATTCTCTCACACTCTCTCACTGTAAATGATCACACTCTTCCTCTCACAATCTCTCACTGTAAATGACCACACTGTTTCTCTCACACTCTCTCACTGTAAATGACCACACTTCAACTCTCACTCTCTCACTGTAAATTTCCACACTGTTACTCTCTCACTCTCTCACTGTAAATGACCTCACTGTTTCTCTCACTCTCTCACTCTAAATGAACACATAGATTCACTCACAATCTCTGACTGTAAATGACCACACTGTTTCTCTCACACCCTCTCAGGTTAAATTACCACACTGTTTCTCTCACTCTCTCTCTGTAAATGAACACGTAGATTCTCCCCCACTCTCTCACTGTAAATGAGCACTTTATTTCTCCCTCACTTTCAATGACCACACCGTTTCGCTCATACTCACTCTCTGTATATGGTCCAGCTGTTTCTCTCATACACTCTCACGTTAAATTGCCCAGCTGTTTCTCTCATACACTCTCAATGTAAATGACCACACTGTTTCTCTCACATTCTCTCACTGTAAATGACCACACTGTTACTCTCTCACTCACTCACTGTAAATGACCAAACTGTTTCTCTCACACTCTCTCACTGCAAATGACCACACTGTTTCTCACACTCTCTCAATGTAAATGAACACGTAGTTTCTCTAAAAATCTCTCACTGTAAATGACCATTCTGTTTCTCTCACACTCTCTCACTGTAAATGACCACACTGTTAATCTCTCACTCTCTCATTGTAAATGACCTCACTGTTTCTCTCACTCTCTCACTGTAAATGAAAACATAGATTCTCTCACACTCTCTCACTGTAAATGACCACACTGTTTCTCTCACACTCTCTCACTGTAAATGACCACACTGTTAATCTCTCACTCTCTCATTGTAAATGACCTCACTGTTTCTCTCACTCTCTCACTGTAAATGAACACATAGATTCTCTCACACTCTCTCACTGTAAATGATCACACTCTTCCTCTCACAATCTCTCACTGTAAATGACCACACTGTTTCTCTCACACTCTCTCACTGTAAATGACCACACTGCAACTCTCACTCTCTCACTCTAAATTTCCACACTGTTACTCTCTCACTCTCTCACTGTAAATGACCTCACTGTTTCTCTCACTCTCTCACTGTAAATGAACACATAGATTCTCTCACAATCTCTCACTGTAAATGACCACACTGTTTCTCTCACACTCTCTCAGGTTAAATTACCACACTGTTTCTCTCACTCTCTCTCTGTAAATGAACACGTAGATTCTCTCACACTCTCTCACTGTAAACGACTACTTTATTTCTCCTCACTTTCCATGACCACACCGTTTCTCGCATACTCACTGTAAATGGTCCAGCTGTTTCTCTCATACACTCTCACGGTAAATTGCCCAGCTGTTTCTCTCATACTCTCTCACTGTAAATGACCACACTGTTTCTCACACTCTCTCAATGTAAATGAACACGTAGTTTCTCCAAAAATCTCTCACTGTAAATGACCATTCTGTTTCTCTCACACTCTCTCACTGTAAATGACCACGCTGTTTCTCTCACACTCTCTCACTGTAAATGAGCACACTGTTACACTCACTCTCACTGTAAATGACCACACTGTTAATCTCTCACTCTCTCAGTGTAAATAACCACACTGTTTCTCTCACTCTCTGTAAATGAACACGTAGATTCTCTCAAACTCTCTCACTGTAAATGAGGACTTTATTTCACCCTCACTTTCAATGACCACACCGTTTCTCTCATACTCTCTCACTGTAAATGGTCCAGCTGTTTCTCTCATACACTCTCACGGTAAATTGCCCAGCTGTTTCTCTCATACACTCTCAATGTAAATGACCACACTGTTTCTCTCACATTCTCTCACTGTAAATGACCACACTGTTACTCTCTCACTCACTCACTGTAAATGACCAAACTGTTTCTCTCACATTCTCTCACTGTAAATGACCACACTGTTTCTCACACTCTCTCAATGTAAATGAACACGTAGTTTCTCTAAAAATCTCTCACTGTAAATGACCATTCTGTTTCTCTCACACTCTCTCACTGTAAATGACCACACTGTTAATCTCTCACTCTCTCATTGTAAATGACCTCACTGTTTCTTTCACTCTCTCACTGTAAATGAACACATAGATTCTCTCACACTCTCTCACTGTAAATGATCACACTCTTCCTCTCACAATCTCTCACTGTAAATGACCACACTGTTTCTCTCACACTCTCTCACTGTAAATGACCACACTGCAACTCTCACTCTCTCACTCTAAATTTCCACACTGTTACTCTCTCACTCTCTCACTGTAAATGACCTCACCGTTTCTCTCACTCTCTCACTGTAAATGAACACATAGATTCTCTCACAATCTCTCACTGTAAATGACCACACTGTTTCTCTCACACTCTCTCAGGTTAAATTACCACACTGTTTCTCTCACTCTCTCTCTGTAAATGAACACGTAGATTCTCTCACACTCTCTCACTGTAAACGACTACTTTATTTCTCCTCACTTTCCATGACCACACCGTTTCTCGCATACTCACTGTAAATGGTCCAGCTGTTTCTCTCATACACTCTCATGGTAAATTGCCCAGCTGTTTCTCTCATACTCTCTCACTGTAAATGACCACACTGTTTCTCTCACATTCTCTCACTGTAAATGACCACACTGTTACTCTCTCACTCTCTCACTGTAAATGACCACACTGTTTCTATCACATTTTCTCACTGTAAATGACCACACTTTTACTCTCTCACTCTCTCACTGTAAATGACCACACTGTTTTCTCACTCTCTCATTGCAAATGAACACGTATTTTCTATCAAACTCTCTCACTGTAAATGATCACACTGTTCCTCTCACACTCTCTCACTGTAAATGCCCACAATGTTTCTCTCACACTCTCTCACTGTAAATGACCACACTGTTTCTCTCACACTCTCTCACTGTAAATGACCACGCTGTTTCTCTCACTCTCTCACTGTAAATGAACACGTAGTTTCTCTCACAATCTCTCACTGTAAATGACCACACTGTTTCTCTCACACTCTCTCACTGTAAATGACCACACTGTTAATCTCTCACTCTCTCACTGTAAATGACCTCACTGTTTCTCTCACTCTCTCACTGTAAATGAACACATAGATTCTCTCACACTCTCTCACTGTAAATGATCACACTCTTCCTCTCACAATCTCTCACTGTAAATGACCACACTTTTTCTCTCACACTCTCTCAGTGTAAATAACCACACTGTTTCTCTCACTCTCTGTAAATGAACACGTAGATTCTCTCACACTCTCTCACTGTAAATGAGGACTTTATTTCTCCCTCACTTTCAATGATCACACCGTTTCTCTCATACTCTCTCACTGTAAATGGTCCAGCTGTTTCTTTCATACACTCTCACGGTAAATTGCCCAGCTGTTTCTCTCATAATCTCACACTGTAAATGACCATTATGTTTCTCTCACATTCTCTCACTGTAAATGACCACACTGTTACTCTCTCACTCTCTCACTGTAAATGACCACACTGTTTCTCTCACATTCTCTCACTGTAAATGACCACACTGTTAATCTCTCACTCTCTCACTGGAAATGACCACACTGTTTCTCTCACATTCTCTCACTGTAAATGACCACACTGTTTCTCTCACACTCTCTCACTGTAAATGACCACACTGCAACTCTCACTCTCTCACTCTAAATTTCCACACTGTTACTCTCTCATTCTCTCACTGTAAATGACCTCACTGTTTCTCTCACTCTCTCACTGTAAATGAACACATAGATTCTCTCACAATCTCTCACTGTAAATGACCACACTGTTTCACTCACACTCTCTCAGGTTAAATTACCACACTGTTTCTCTCACTCTCTCTCTGTAAATGAACACGTAGATTCTCTCACACTCTCTCACTGTAAACGACTACTTTATTTCTCCTCACTTTCCATGACCACACCGTTTCTCGCATACTCACTGTAAATGGTCCAGCTGTTTCTCTCATACACTCTCACGGTAAATTGCCCAGCTGTTTCTCTCATACTCTCTCACTGTAAATGACCACACTGTTTCTCTCACATTCTCTCACTGCAAATGACCACACTGTTTCTCACACTCTCTCAATGTAAATGAACACGTAGTTTCTCTAAAAATCTCTCACTGTAAATGACCATTCTGTTTCTCTCACACTGTCTCACTGTAAATGACCACGCTGTTTCTCTCACACTCTCTCACTGTAAATGACCACACTGTTAATCTCTCACTCTCTCATTGTAAATGACCTCACTGTTACTCTCTCACTCTCTCACTGTAAATGAACACATAGATTCTCTCACACTCTCTCACTGTAAATGAGCACACTCTTCCTCTCACAATCTCTCACTGTAAATGACCACACTGTTTCTATCACATTTTCTCACTGTAAATGACCACACTGTTACTCTCTCACTCTCTCACTGCAAATGACCACACTGTTTTCTCACTCTTTCATTGCTAATGAACACGTAGTTTCTCTCAAACTGTCTCACTGTAAATGATCGCACTGTTTCTCTCACACTCTCTCACTGCAAATGACCACACTGTTTCTCACACTCTCTCAATGTAAATGAACACGTAGTTTCTCAAAAAATCTCTCACTGTAAATGACCATTCTGTTTCTCCTACACTCTCTTACTGTAAATGACCACACTGTTTCTCTCACACTCTCTCACTGTAAATGACCACACTGTTAATCTCTCACTCTCTCATTGTAAATGACCTCACTCTTTCTCTCACTCTCTCACTGTAAATGACCACTCTGTTAATCTCTCACTCTCTCACTGGAAATGACCACACTGTTTCTCTCACATTCTCTCACTGTAAATGACCACACTGTTTCTCTCACACTCTCTCAGGTTAAATTACCACACTGTTTCTCTCACTCTCTCTCTGTAAATGAACACGTAGATTCTCTCACACTCTCTCACTGTAAACGACTACTTTATTTCTCCTCACTTTCCATGACCACACCGTTTCTCGCATACTCACTGTAAATGGTCCAGCTGTTTCTCTCATACACTCTCACGGTAAATTGCCCAGCTGTTTCTCTCATACTCTCTCACTGTAAATGACCACACTGTTTCTCTCACATTCTCTCACTGCAAATGACCACACTGTTTCTCACACTCTCTCAATGTAAATGAACACGTAGTTTCTCTAAAAATCTCTCACTGTAAATGACCATTCTGTTTCTCTCACACTCTCTCACTGTAAATGACCACGCTGTTTCTCTCACACTCTCTCACTGTAAATGAGCACACTGTTACACTCACTCTCACTGTAAATGACCACACTGTTAATCTCTCACTCTCTCAGTGTAAATAACCACACTGTTTCTCTCACTCTCTGTAAATGAACACGTAGATTCTCTCAAACTCTCTCACTGTAAATGAGGACTTTATTTCACCCTCACTTTCAATGACCACACCGTTTCTCTCATACTCTCTCACTGTAAATAGTCCAGCTGTTTCTCTCATACACTCTCATGGTAAATTGCCCAGCTGTTTCTCTCATACACTCTCAATGTAAATGACCACACTGTTTCTCTCACATTCTCTCACTGTAAATGACCACACTGTTACTCTCTCACTCACTCACTGTAAATGACCAAATTGTTTCTCTCACACTCTCTCACTGCAAATGACCACACTGTTTCTCACACTCTCTCAATGTAAATGAACACGTAGTTTCTCTAAAAATCTCTCACTGTAAATGACCATTCTGTTTCTCTCACACTCTCTCACTGTAAATGACCACGCTGTTTCTCTCACACTCTCTCACTGTAAATGACCACACTGTTAATCTCTCACTCTCTCATTGTAAATGACCTCACTGTTTCTTTCACTCTCTCACTGTAAATGAACACATAGATTCTCTCACACTCTCTCACTGTAAATGATCACACTCTTCCTCTCACAATCTCTCACTGTAAATGACCACACTGTTTCTCTCACACTCTCTCACTGTAAATGACCACACTGCAACTCTCACTCTCTCACTCTAAATTTCCACACTGTTACTCTCTCACTCTCTCACTGTAAATGACCTCACCGTTTCTCTCACTCTCTCACTGTAAATGAACACATAGATTCTCTCACAATCTCTCACTGTAAATGACCACACTGTTTCTCTCACACTCTCTCAGGTTAAATTACCACACTGTTTCTCTCACTCTCTCTCTGTAAATGAACACGTAGATTCTCTCACACTCTCTCACTGTAAACGACTACTTTATTTCTCCTCACTTTCCATGACCACACCGTTTCTCGCATACTCACTGTAAATGGTCCAGCTGTTTCTCTCATACACTCTCATGGTAAATTGCCCAGCTGTTTCTCTCATACTCTCTCACTGTAAATGACCACACTGTTTCTCTCACATTCTCTCACTGTAAATGACCACACTGTTACTCTCTCACTCTCTCACTGTAAATGACCACACTGTTTCTATCACATTTTCTCACTGTAAATGACCACACTTTTACTCTCTCACTCTCTCACTGTAAATGACCACACTGTTTTCTCACTCTCTCATTGCAAATGAACACGTATTTTCTATCAAACTCTCTCACTGTAAATGATCACACTGTTCCTCTCACACTCTCTCACTGTAAATGCCCACAATGTTTCTCTCACACTCTCTCACTGTAAATGACCACACTGTTTCTCTCACACTCTCTCACTGTAAATGACCACGCTGTTTCTCTCACTCTCTCACTGTAAATGAACACGTAGTTTCTCTCACAATCTCTCACTGTAAATGACCACACTGTTTCTCTCACACTCTCTCACTGTAAATGACCACACTGTTAATCTCTCACTCTCTCACTGTAAATGACCTCACTGTTTCTCTCACTCTCTCACTGTAAATGAACACATAGATTCTCTCACACTCTCTCACTGTAAATGATCACACTCTTCCTCTCACAATCTCTCACTGTAAATGACCACACTTTTTCTCTCACACTCTCTCAGTGTAAATAACCACACTGTTTCTCTCACTCTCTGTAAATGAACACGTAGATTCTCTCACACTCTCTCACTGTAAATGAGGACTTTATTTCTCCCTCACTTTCAATGATCACACCGTTTCTCTCATACTCTCTCACTGTAAATGGTCCAGCTGTTTCTTTCATACACTCTCACGGTAAATTGCCCAGCTGTTTCTCTCATAATCTCACACTGTAAATGACCATTATGTTTCTCTCACATTCTCTCACTGTAAATGACCACACTGTTACTCTCTCACTCTCTCACTGTAAATGACCACACTGTTTCTCTCACATTCTCTCACTGTAAATGACCACACTGTTAATCTCTCACTCTCTCACTGGAAACGACAACACTGTTTCACTCACATTCTCTCACTGTAAATGACAACACTGTTTCTCTCACACTCTCTCACTGTAAATGACCACACTGCAACTCTCACTCTCTCACTCTAAATTTCCACACTGTTACTCTCTCATTCTCTCACTGTAAATGACCTCACTGTTTCTCTCACTCTCTCACTGTAAATGAACACATAGATTCTCTCACAATCTCTCACTGTAAATGACCACACTGTTTCACTCACACTCTCTCAGGTTAAATTACCACACTGTTTCTCTCACTCTCTCTCTGTAAATGAACACGTAGATTCTCTCACACTCTCTCACTGTAAACGACTACTTTATTTCTCCTCACTTTCCATGACCACACCGTTTCTCGCATACTCACTGTAAATGGTCCAGCTGTTTCTCTCATACACTCTCACGGTAAATTGCCCAGCTGTTTCTCTCATACTCTCTCACTGTAAATGACCACACTGTTTCTCTCACATTCTCTCACTGCAAATGACCACACTGTTTCTCACACTCTCTCAATGTAAATGAACACGTAGTTTCTCTAAAAATCTCTCACTGTAAATGACCATTCTGTTTCTCTCACACTGTCTCACTGTAAATGACCACGCTGTTTCTCTCACACTCTCTCACTGTAAATGACCACACTGTTAATCTCTCACTCTCTCATTGTAAATGACCTCACTGTTACTCTCTCACTCTCTCACTGTAAATGAACACATAGATTCTCTCACACTCTCTCACTGTAAATGAGCACACTCTTCCTCTCACAATCTCTCACTGTAAATGACCACACTGTTTCTATCACATTTTCTCACTGTAAATGACCACACTGTTACTCTCTCACTCTCTCACTGCAAATGACCACACTGTTTTCTCACTCTTTCATTGCTAATGAACACGTAGTTTCTCTCAAACTGTCTCACTGTAAATGATCGCACTGTTTCTCTCACACTCTCTCACTGCAAATGACCACACTGTTTCTCACACTCTCTCAATGTAAATGAACACGTAGTTTCTCAAAAAATCTCTCACTGTAAATGACCATTCTGTTTCTCCTACACTCTCTTACTGTAAATGACCACACTGTTTCTCTCACACTCTCTCACTGTAAATGACCACACTGTTAATCTCTCACTCTCTCATTGTAAATGACCTCACTCTTTCTCTCACTCTCTCACTGTAAATGACCACTCTGTTAATCTCTCACTCTCTCACTGGAAATGACCACACTGTTTCTCTCACATTCTCTCACTGTAAATGACCACACTGTTTCTCTCACACTCTCTCAGGTTAAATTACCACACTGTTTCTCTCACTCTCTCTCTGTAAATGAACACGTAGATTCTCTCACACTCTCTCACTGTAAACGACT